>NC_056522.1:257178814-257200546 GCF_019175285.1 Sceloporus undulatus
CCCCCAAATTTGCAACTTTGAGTTTTGCAGATTTGATTATTTGTGGTTTTGATTAATATCTTCTCTGTAGGAATCTCAGTCTAGGTCCTCCAGTGCAACTTTGCCAGAGGTTGACCACAGAATTGTGCTGGAAAACATAGAAGTTCCTACAGAAAACATTTCTCTAGGCATTTGTCAGGCCTCCAGCATAATTCTATGATCAACTTCTGGCAGATTTTGAACACAGAGTTGCCCTGGAGGACCTGGACATTCCTAGAGGAGGAATAAAAAGCTAAAATGAATAGTGGTTTTTTATTTGTGTTTTTTCCACATTCACAGGGGTCCTTCACCCCTACCCCAGCAAATGAGGAGAGACTACTGTATTTGTATTTATCAGGATACCATTCCACCCCTATTGCAAAACAAGCTATAAAGTGAATAGGAATGTAGGCTTGGAGATTTTTTTTTAAGCAGTGAAAATAAAATGTGTTAAGATATATATTTGTCTTCATGAACAAACTATATTTCCCATGGGTTGTAATCCTAAACAGACAAATCTAAACAATCATTTAAACCATAAGGTGTAATGGATTGTAGTTTGTTTATTTATAACTAATTTTTAGTTTAGGGTTACAACCCATGAAAAACATAGTTTGTTCATGAAGACAAATATATATCATAACAAGATGGGTTCCTTAACTGAATTCAACTAGTGTTAGTTTTGTCTCAACTAGGTCCATCCATACTTGCAGTTTCAGTCTATGGAAGAATGAGGGGCCTCTGTCTTCCCCAGCCGCCTCCATCTTCCCCAGATCAGTGCTATAGCAACTGCATGCCATGGCCCAATCTGGCCTTTCCAGGGCGCAAAAAGGAGCCACAAAAAAGCAGCTCCTTTATGTGCCCTGGAAAGGGTGCAATAGCCATGGCACCATGGTATTAAGGTGTTCCTTTGGGGCTGCATTGTGAAACGCAGCACCAGAGGAGCGTCGTGACCCTGTGTGCCACATGGAGTGGCACACGGCATCACATCACCATGGAAGCGGAGCCAGGGCATGTGTTGTATGGACATCATGCCCCGACTCCGCCCCACGATGGCCTTAATGGCTGGTCTGCACAGCCCCTTAGTTTTCATAATAAATTAATTGTGGAATACAAAAGGTAATGTTTCTCCAATGACTTATACTGGTATTAGGTGTTAATATAAAATCATTGTCAATATACAAGATTAAGTAAAATGAGCTTTATGGATATCAGTATTATAATTCTGCATAGTAATATGATTGTTTAAACCTTATGTTTATTACAAGTGGTTTTAGCCATCGCTAGGGTTTCAATTCATGGGAGATTTAGGGGCTGTACAGACAGCCCAGTAAGGAGCGGCACTATGCGGCCCCTGGAAGTGCTGGGTTGGGGACGCGGCAACTGCACACCCTGCCCCCAACCCAGCATGGCATTATGATGCACCTCATGAGCAGCACCATTTGGGCACTGCGCACAAGGGACGTCATCATGGCACACGCCATCTAGATGGGCACGCGTCATGATGGCAGCTGGGTGGCAAAAGTAGGGCTCTGAGCGTGTGAATGCTCAGCCCTACCGCAGCCCTAGTTTGGGGGCAGGCCGGCATAAAGTGCTGGTCTATACACCCTCTGAGTTTATACAAGGAGCTTCTGAAGCATAGAAAAGGTAATGTTTCTTTAAGGTATTTAACTGGTATTTTGTTCCATCTGAAAACCATTGCTAACAAGCTGCATGCAAAAGGTAGCATGCACAAAGTCTTATTGTATCCAATGGGAAATAGCTTGTTTCCAAGAGAAGTAAGAATTCATTATTATGTAGCTATAATATATTTATTTTGGGGGATAATGGGTATTTCATAATGTCACTCTTATATCCAGAGTTTGTTGGAAAATGTTTGAAAAACTAAATCTTAGATACTGATTTTTGGAGTCAATACCTAGCTGGGATATACAGTTTATTACTACTGTTGAAGAAATACTGAAACAGTTTAAAAAAAAAAAAGAACTCTGGAGGTAGTCATCTTTCTACTACTCTCTACTACCATTGCTTCCTATTTACTACCTACAGTTGCCACAACCAGTATTTCTGCACTGCTCCAACCACCAATATGTTACCTATTGTCCACAAATTTGGGGAAATTATATTTCTGGAACAGTTGTTATAAGGATCTGAAAAAGCACATTATACTATCATTTGCTATCTATCTACCACTTGTGGAAATCATTTTGCTGGAACATTTTGCTATCTACTACTTGTGGAAATCAATTTACTAGAACAGAGGTTGTTAGGACCAGAGGAAGCACAGTGGACATAGTCTGGGATATATAGTTCTTTATAGTACTTTACACTGTGTATTTTGTGTTTTGTAGTATTACTGCAGTGTGGCTACTTACATATAAATACGTATATGATCACTATATATGTGGTAGTGTTGTGGTTTTGTTACTTCAGGGCATTGTTGTAATATAGTTCATTACATTGTCGGTTTCTCCCTGCTATTCTTATTGTGTTTGTTGTAAAACCCTCCTGTTGTGTGTTTCCACATCTGAAACACACATACACGAATATTCTAGAAGTATGCAATGTTTTGTTAGTACAAATTCTGTTAACAAGACCTTAGAACTAAAGGGATTAAGGAGACTGAAGCAGGATGAGATAAATCTAAACTGGATGAGTAGAAAATAAACAGACTGTTCAAACTGCGCATGTGGCAGGGTGGGAGATCCTTGTTGCAGTGTTAATACAAGCCAGTCCCTGTTCAGAAGAGATGCCAAAATATAGAAAACACCAAAAAAGAAATAAGTAGGCCCTTGGCAGGTATCTGAATAAAGAATCATAGAATTGGAAGAGACCACAGGGGCCATCCAGTCGAACCCCCTGCCATGCAGGAAATCACAATCAAAGCATCCCCGACAGATGGCCATCCAGCCTCTGCTTGAAGACCTCCAAGGAAGGAGACTCCACTACACTCCGAGGGAGTTTGTTCCACTGTTGTACAGCCCTTACTGTCAGGACGTTCCTCCTAATATTGAGGTGGAATCTCTTTTCCTGCAGTTTGCATCCATTGAAAAATCTCAGGTGGCATAGCTGGATGAGATCACGGAAAGGAGAAAATTTGGAATCTCAAGTGTCATGTCAGAACAAGAGCAGAGAGGCTGAGAAGATGTAGGGTACGATAGGAGGGCAAGATGATGCCAGTAAAGCTCCTCCTCTAATGCTTTCATTTCTCCTTATTGCTCGGTGAAACACATTTTCTGTCAGACACGCAGCAGAGTTGAGAACAAGCACTTCATAAAATAAAATGTAAGTATTTGTGGAGGGACTTTCATTATATTCAAGACCAGTGTTTAATTTCATGCAGAGTGCACCTCTGAAAGCCTTGAAAGAATAACAAGCTGCTTTTGTGTTCTGCTTGAGATGCATGAAAAGGAACTTTGGTGGGATGAACTGATGGGTGGGTAAGCATGCCCTCCAACATACCACAGATGAAAAGTGGGATGTGTTTGGCCAAGAAACATCTGAAGGTGGTCAAGATGGCAAAAGTTACACATGAGGGAGGACAGACAAGCTAGGAGAGGCTGCAGCAGTTTGCTTTTGCATGAGCCCACTGGTAGTGGGGAAATGTTCACCCCTTCTCTCTTTTCCCCATTGCTGAATCTAAGGGAGTGCAAATGTGTACTTTGAACTCAGTTTACAGCAACTGAACTAGGCTGAGGGCAAAGCAGCAAAATGGAAGGAGGAGAGATAAACTGGGACATTTTTAAAGCAGCTGAAAAAGTGGGACGATAGATTAATTGGGACTGTCTCTACCAAATCAAGACATTAGGAGGGTATGAGTAAGTTACCAATTATCCACCACGAATCTGTCTGTAGTATTTCCCTCTAAGGTGGCCTTTTTGTCTCAAGCCTTGGAGAGAAGAAAACATTAAATGGGAAGGGGAGGAGGTTGGGACACAATGAGTTGTCAAGGAAGAGTTAAGGGTCTTTTTAATTAGTTCTTCTTTTATAATGCTCATATATAGATAATGCTGGTGTTCTTGCCACATCACTGGACAGAAACAAAACTCTTAACTAATGGTGTGTTGAAAACCTCCTCTATATCCCCCCCCACACACACACACCTCTTAAAAGAGTGGTTGGTTACACCACATATATTATCCTTTAGGAGTAATAAATACACATTTATATATACACCCAACTAGAGCGAGACTTACTACAGTCAATTTTATGCTTCCTTAAAATACATTGTTTCCATCTGAACCTTGTATGGAGAGAGGAGGAAAAAGCGGCTGCCTGACTTGGCGGGCAGGCCGCTTTGCCGCACAGAGCGGCAGCAACGCGCCCCAGAATCCCTCTGGGGCGAATCCTCCACCCTGATTGGTGCATGGAGCGGAAGGGGAGGCCCTTCTGCTCCGCAACGCTCTAGGATGGGCGGAGGAAGGCTCTATAACCAGGAGATCTGGTCCTCCAAGGCAGCTCATTGGCTGAGCTGCCTTGGAGGAGGAGTCTCCCAGTCGACGTCATAGACTGGGGCCAGAGCCTATAAATAGGCTGCGCGGTCAGGCCCCGGTGCCATTCATCGCTTGGCTCTCCCACCCTCCCACAGCTTGGGTTTGTGGGTTTTTTTGTCACAACTTGGGTTCGGCAGCATAGGCCATGAATCTGCATGATGTGGTACCAGGGCTATGGAGTTCTGGTTTGGGAGTCATTCGGGACCCGGGGGCGAATAGGGCAGGCGTTGTGGCCATTGTGGGGGCCATAACACAGGAGCGCCTCCCGGTGACTAGGGACTTAAGGAACAAGTGAGCGCATGGTGGCATGGCGGTCAATCAGTGTTCCTTAGCCCCTAGGTCATCCCAATACCTAGCGGTTACCAGATTTTGGCTGATCAGACAAACAGGGGGTGTCTGATGTCGCAGATCCTGACCTCATGCGTTATGCCAACCCTACCAATTGTTTGCTGTTGTTTCATAAAGCTGTGGCCTTTCCTCCAGCTTGGTGTCATGTGGTGATTTGCGGCAGCCTCTAAGGCAAGAGCTGTTTGACCTAAGGTGGTCAGGTGGCCCTTATTGTAAGAGATGCACTTTATTTGAGGGTTGGTAAGCTTGCCCCTTATAGGACTGCCAGGTGTCTCCTAATTGATGGAAACATTATTTTTCTTTTATATAGACACAACAAGATGCCAAAAATCCTGTATTGGGGGAGATTTTTTGATCTGCATAAAGACAGAAATGTGTGCATCATGTATTTTATGAGTGTGGAAAATATGTCAATTTTATAGCCTAATCACACTAGACGAATCCCACTCAGAAACAGGATTTTAGAAGTAGAAAAAGCCCACAAATGCAGGATGTTTTTCAGATGCATTTTTCCCAAGCAGAAATAATGCAAAAATAAAGCAAACAGAAAGTGGACAAACATGGCACCTTTTTACTTTCGGGAATGAAACACATGCCTAAGCTAATTGGTATTTAGGTAGAGCACAAACTTGTTAACTGCTACTTCCTGATTGCCAACCATGCTTATCATGATTTTTTTTACTGTTCTTTAGTGCTGTTTTGAAAACCTGGCAACACCAATTTGACACCATCTGTGAGCATTTTCCCTGTGCTGTAGACATTTCTTGGCAGCTATTCTCCTGCATTCTGTATTAGGCATTGCAGAGAAAAACAAACATTCTGGAAGATGGAGGGGGAAGCTACATCTCCTAAAATGGTGTGCTATGGAAAGTGAAACTAGAACACAGAAACTGAAAAGGAATTTGTGGTTACAGTATGTTAGCAGTGGTCTGTTGTTTTAAACAACAAAGAAGCTTACAATTAATCAACAGCAGTCACCAGCTTTCATTGAAAATTGGTATCATTCACATTAATTTAATTCTCTGTGGAACAAAAAGAGGAAACCCCGGTCTTATCTCCCCTTTTTACAATTTCCTGTGCTTTTTTGCTTTATATGCAGCATATTGCTGCATATGCTCTTTTTGCATGAAATAGCAAAGGAGCAAGTCATATATTATTAACCTGTAACAAACATTAAGGTACAGTCCACCTTGCTTGTTCCTTTTCATTATCAAGGAGCTGTACATCTTCCAATACACTCCTTCTCTGGCTGTGTTACCAGTCTCTTTGTATTTTTGCCCATGCAATAGGTAGTACTTGCACACATTTTGTACCTGTTTTATTTGTATTATCATGATTTTATAAATCCACATGGGTGTATTTAACTTAATGCTTTTGTATTTTAATGCTTTGTTGATTGTAAAGATGGATTCTCTTTTGATCATTTATTTTTGAGTCAAATGAGTAGCAGAGAACTCAGTCTCTCAGGCTCATTTTTTAAAATCATAGCTTATATGTGTGCCTATGATAGTGGAAATTTTTAACGTTGGTTGAAATCTGAGAGAGGGTTATTTATTAATTTGTTTGTTTCTCTGGTGTGTTTGCAGATTACATACCTGGAGTAATACATTTGGTGAACATGGCTACTGGAACAGTAGTGTATGTACCCTTTAATGGTCCCAATGTATACCAAGTAGGGCAGGGGTTTCCATCTACTACTGTTATCCAACCACCAGGGATGGTGCAATATGTACCATGTGGAGAGCCGCAGCTTGCAAGCCCCAGCAATCCACCTGAGCAGACCTCTCAAGTGAGACCACTGCAGAAATTTCTCAAAGTGGAGGCCAAGACTCTGGGGGTGAGTGCCTTTGATATCTGTTCAAGATAGCAAGGATTCATGAACTCAAAACAATTCCTAGTTTACTTGTAAGCAATGCAATAAGCCAGTAAGCCTGCTTTCGACAGCACACTTAAGCTTTCAATTTCTAATTAATTTAGCTGTTGCTGTTGGTGAGAAAAGCCAAGTAAAAGCGAAGCATTGTATCCAGCTCCTTCACAGTAAATCCGTATTTTCTGAACTACAGTCCAAGACACACTGCAGAAATAATCCAGTTTGAGACTGCTTTAATCTTGGGAATTGTAGTTTATTGTGGCACCAGAGCTTTCTGACAGAGACGGCTAAATATCTCACAAAACTATAATTCCCAGAATCCCTTAGCAGTGAGCCAAGCTCTCAAACTGGATTATTTCTGCAGTGTGTTTTGGGCCTATGTTAACATGGCTTGGTTACTAGAAAAACTTGGAAGAAGGGGTAATTTTGTACATTGTACATAGCTCAGAATTTTACTTTTCGGGGCTATAATTCCTCAATTCCTCCCCAGCCAAGATGCCTAGTGGCTATACAGATTAATAAATTCTTTTGTAATTCAAAAAAGTAAAATAAAAAAGTAAAATTTCAAGACTCTGTAATTTTGACTCAATGAATGAAGCTTATCTTACAGTTTTATTTATAAATTATATTTATTTATAAATTTATTTATATTTATTTCATTTATTTATTTACTCCATTTGTATGCTGCCTTTCTCCCCGAAGTTACCCAAGGCAGATCACAGACAAAAAGCTTTTAAATTAAGCTTAGTTGTTTATGTATGATTTTAAAAATAATTTTGTACTGTTTTAAATGTGATGATTTTTTAAACATTTTTTAAATTGTATTGTTAGGCTATCACGTGATTTCCTTCTGTGAGCCACCTTGGGTCCCATTCCAGGAGAAAGGTGGCATATAAACCAAATAAATAAATAAATAAAGCCATCATTTTAGGATATTATCAAAACAGGCTACTGTCCTGCCATAATCTTGCCAATTTAAAAATGGAAGCATACCAGTTTGACATCATTTCCTATCACACTTTTTCCTAATGTAGCTCTTTGGCGATCCATGGTTATGTGATCTGTTTGCTGCACTGCCAAATGTCACCTTCCAGGAGGAAAGTGACGAAGGACAAGTGGTCACGACAGCCAACCACCTCCCAAAGTCGGCTGCTGTGTGAATGTGCACAGAGCAGCTGGTTTAGAGGTGTTGGTAGCCATAATCACTTTCCCTCCACTTTCTCCTGAAGCATAGAGTGTTGTGTGATTAACACAATGCAGTAAAGATTGACCTGGGAAATAATGAGATTCTATTGTATGTGAACCTACTGCAGCTATGTGAACTTATAATAGGCAAGGTAAGCAGCTGCTTCTGGAATCACTTAAGGGATTACCGTGATTAAATCACCAGCAAAACACTCAAACAACAAACAGCTTCATTTATATACCACTTCATACTGAACTAGCAGTGTCTAAGCAGTTTACAACTGTAAGCTAATTGCCCCCAACAAGCTAGGTACTCATTTTAGCGACTTCGGAAGGATACAAGCCTGACTCCAGAAGCGTGAAGGTGTGATAGCTGGTTCTGCTTCTGAAGTATCACTGACTAACTTTACCTTTGCCTAACCTATCCCTATTCTTCCCATATTATTTCTCAATGTTTCTGTTAAAGAAGTAAAGCCCAGGAACACATCTCCATTGTTAAGTGAGACACACCTATAAATCAATTATGATTGGTTGATTGATTAAATGAATGGTCAAACCTCCTTTTCAGAGCATTTTACCTTCATGAGGCAGTTTGCAAACTGATAGAAACATCAGCCAATATAACACAATAAATTACAATTTTAAGACATCAATTTAAACACCAGCAGGAGCTTAGCACAGAACACAGATGAAATTGTCAAAGTACTCTTTAAAAGCCTCAGTAAGGAAATCAAGCAAGGGAAGAACAGATCAGTCTAGTCATGATGATTTTTCTTTTTCACACACATTACTTATTTGAGATAGTGAGACTGTTTCTGGCCACAGATGGAATTTTCCAGTGTTCAAAACTCTTTACGATGGGGAGGGGGTATTTTTGGAAATCCACATGTGGGTCAAATGAAGTTGAGTGGAAAACCATATCCTGCCTGTGGGTCCCCCACCCCAGCATTAGATGGGATGACCTGGCTTGTTCTTTCTGTGTTTTCAAGTACCATTTTTAAGCTATGCTAACAAGTCAGGTTTCATGTCGTCACAGGAAAGGTAATACATCTCTCCATATTTGCAGATTTGATATTTGCAGATTTGATTATTCACAGATTTGATTAATATGTTCTCTCTAGGAATATTTAGGTCCTCCAGTATAGCTCTATGATCAACTTTGACCAAAAGTCACACCAAAAGACTTAGAGATTCCTAGAGAGAATACTTTATTAGGCATTTGTAGCTCCTCCAACGCAATTCTATGGTCAGTGTCTGTCAGACGTTGACCACAGAGTTACCCTGGAGGACCTAGAAATTCCTAGAGATGTGTCCTCTCGGGTAAAAACATGGTGTTTTTGTTATTTGCTGTTTTTCCATATTCACAAGGGTCTTGTGCCCCTAACCCTAGCGAATATGGAGGAACATGTGTACAGTGGTACCTCGGGATACGAAATACCCAGGTTACGAAATTTTCGGGATACGAAAAAATCCCATAGGGAATCATTGTTCCGGGTTACGAATGTTTTTTCGGGTTACGAAAAAACTTTTGGTGCTTTTTTCGGCTTTTTCGCACGGAATCGCGGCTTTTCCCCATTAGCGCCTATGGCAATTCGGCTTACGAAGGCTTTTCGGGTTACGAAAGCGGCCGCGGAACGAATTACTTTCGTAACCCGAGGAAGCACTGTAGTTTTATTTTGCATGTGGTTTTCCCCCACAGGCCATCCAGATCATGATTGGATTAATACACATAGGCTTTGCACTTTTCTATGCTGTTTTTCCTGTGGTAAGCCAGATGTTCTGGAGTGGAATTTTTGTAAGTAACACATTGATGTTCTTGTTGTTGATGTCTGTCTTTGAGAGCCAGTCCGTTTAATTGTCAATCATTGAGAGTCTACACACGGCAGAGCTGGGTACAATTTTTGTTTTGCTGTAGACTTCTTGTGTACAGGAGCCAGTGATTGATAAATATTTTTCTTTTAAAATGGAATGCATATAGCTTTATTTTGAAGAGTAGAAAAATAATACTTCATAGACACACACGTTAACATATATGGTGAATATGATTTGACGATCTTATTTAAACACCAGAAAATGTCCCACTGTTGGTGCTGAACCTAGAAAAGAGTTTCCTTCTCTGTTCAGCATTTTTTATTTGTATTCTGCATAGATCAGGATTTTCCTAGTGCTGTTGATACCTTCCCCCATCCTTGTGGATGGTGCTATATGGTTGCATAAGGACCAAGAGTTGGAAAATGAATTTTATATTCATAGATGAAACCGATATACAATAAATAGCACTTCTGCTTGAAGGGTGGCACTAGATGGCCTCCAGCAGAGCTGGTTGTTCTATGATCACTAACAAAGTTTAGGAATAGGATTCAGCATCTTATATCTGGCTAACACTTGAAGGAAGAGTGGAGGATGTTGCTGTTAAAAACTGAGAATGGAATTACTTTCACACAATAATGAAGCTACTGGCGGCACTTAGCTGTACTTGAAGGCAAAGAATGTCTTATTATCCCATCCCATTAAAGACAGGTTTTCTTTTGTTTTATTTGGAATCGATTTTTAAACTGTGAACTGTAGTCCAATACAGCTTTTTCTAAGGCTATCTGATCTGGGAGGCAGCCTCCCCACCCCCAGTTTGTACCAGTCCAGTGTTTCTACCCATTGGCTAAAACTGTTTCTTACTTTTCTGGAAGCTCTCTGTGGAACAGCAGCCAATGGCTCATGGACTGACACTGGTGCAGCATCCACAACTTTGAGTAACACTTGTGTAATACCTCCTTTTTCTTCTCTTGGACAGTTTATTGCTTCTGGATCAGTGACTGTGTCAGCTGAGAAACGTCTCACTCAAGGATTGGTGAGAGAGTGACAGATACACAACCATTTTTTGTCTTCTATAATGCCGGGAATAGCAAAAAGCAAATTTCTTTTTCATTATTTGGGGAGCCATTTGTGGGGAGCCATTTTTACAATTTGTGTTATTCAGAAATTTGTTCACTAGAAGTTGGTGTTAAGGACCAGAAGGCAAACATGACAGAGTTCCATGAATTTCCACCCACCCACACACACCCCTTGATCATATGAAACGTATGCTCTTGGACACATCTTGTTCTGCTGCAAATAAGACCATCCTGAAAGGATAGGAAATACTCAAAACTGGGCCAAAACTAACAAAATGAATTTCAACAGGGAGAAATTTAAGGTACTACACTTAGATATAAAAAATGAAATGCACAGATATAGGAAGGGAACACCTAGGAGTTTATCAGACAAGGGGAATTGGAAGTATAATCCGATGGCAATCTGAATGCAATCATGGGGTTTAACGTTATTGTGTGATAACCCACTACACACAAATTTGGGCAATGGGAAGTCAGTCCGAACGCAATCATGTGGTTTTACATTATTGCATGATAGAAAGCCATGTGAAAATTCAGGCAATGGCATGTTATTTTCGGGCAATGGGAAGCCAGTTTGAATGCAATGCGTCTTCACATAATTGCGTGAAACTAGCGACTTTAAGTGAATGCGTTCTGGTCCCACTTTCTTTTCATTCGAATTTAAGAGAAATTCCTCCCATTTGATAAACTCCCTAGTTTGACAACAGTACATGTGAAAGGGATCTAGGAGTCCTAGTAGACCACAAGTTGAACATGAGTCAACAATGTGATGCAGCAGCTAAAAAAGCCAATGCGATTCTAGGCTACATCAGTAGAAGTATAATGTCTAGATCAAGGAAAGTGATAGTACAGTACCACTCTATTCTGTTTTGGTCAGGCCTCACCTGGAATACTCTGTCTAATTCTGGACATCACAGTTCAAAAAAGATGTTGAGAAGCTGGAGTGCATCCAGAGGAGGATGACCAAAATGATAAAAGGTGTAGAAGTCAAATGAGGAGCAATTTAGGGGGCTTGAGATGTTTAGCCTGGGGAAGAGAAAGAAGAGGTAATATGATAGCCCTGTTTAAATATTTGGAGGGATGTCATATTGAGGATAGAGCAAGTTTGCTTTCTGTAGCTCCAGAGAATAGGACAAAGAGCAAAGGATTCAAGCTACAGGAAAAGAGATTCTACCTCAACATTAGGAAGAACCTCCTGACAATGAGAACTGTTCAGCAGTGGAATCCACCAGAGAGTGGTTGAGTCTTCTTCTTTGGAGGTTTTTAAACAGAGGTTAGATGGCCATCTGTCGGGGATGCCTTGATTGTGAGTTCCTGTATGGCAAGGGGTTGGACTGGATGGCCTTTGTGATCCCTTCCAACTCTATGATTCTATGATAATATGATCCAGATTCCTGTGCATCTGCTGCTTCATAACTAGCCCAGCCTCCTCCTTTGATGACTTAGGCAAGCCACCAAAGAGCATCTACTAGGCCTCTTCTGATGTTTTTTGCACAGTCTGGGAGCCACTGCTCATACCTGCACAATGTAGGCTTCAGATCACCTGGGATGGTGAACACAGTGACTTTCCTTTTCATGCTAGCACTTCTCCTTCTTTCTGGAAGAGATGGTCTTGGTAGTGAGCAGAAGAGAAATGGTGTGTTTCCTTCTGATGTGGGATGAGGCTACTGGTATGAACCTTGGTAGCACTGGGGAAAAACATGTTGTGACAGCAACGTGAAAAGGTCCCCACAGGATCCGAAGACCACCATGGCAGAAGGAATGTTAATGAATTGTTGTTATGCTTTGCTTGAAAATGATTTGAGAGAGGCCTCCTTTTATGTGACAATGTTGCTTCATAAAGACTTGTGCTTTCTACTTTTTTTTAGTAGTCTAATTTTTTCTATCTCTTCCAGGTGAAATGCAGTGTGGGAATGAACATCACGAGTGCTGTAATGTCATTGATTGGCATCATTCTATATATAATAACATTGGCTACATACTCCCTATATCACTATTCAGATTACTCTTATCAATATACTGTAAGTATGATTTTCCAAGGGTAAGTGAAAATTGCATGCAGAACATTGGCTTTATGGTCAGGATCTAAAAGTGAAAATATCTGACAGTAGGAGAGAAGACTTTTGTACTCTGAGTTTTGTCATTTTCACTACAACCATTCTCCTTAGTTTTTTATCATGGCCTGTCTCTTAGGCAGTCAGAAATGTTCTGGGAATAAAAGCAAGAAAACCTCTAATTACACATACGATTCTCTTTTTTTCCTCTCTCTCTGAGCTCTGATTTTCTTAGCCACTGTTCTTTTTTCTGAAAAGTCAAGCTTTTATATGAGGCTAAGTGTGTGTTTTAGTTATGTTTTAACCTTTGTATGTTTTTAATTTTATACTGTTTTAACTAGGTTATTCTAATTTTTTAAAAAAAAATTGTAAAGTTTTAAAAGTGTTTTTATCTTGTGAGCTGTTTTGGGTCCCTTTTTTGGAGAAAGGCAGCATAACAAACAAACAAACAAATAAAGTTTTGTGAGGGGAGGGCTGTTTCTGCAGAGTTTTCTTGGATCTGCATCAGGAGGCCTTCCATGTGGGTTTTACCCCCCAAACTGGAGCATGGTTTGCTGAGGTTGTCCTATGGTTTGAAGAGCAAGATTTTTGTTGTTGTTAAGTGCTGTTAAGTTGACTTCAACCTATGGTGATCCTATGAATAGGAGACCTCCAAGTCACCCTATCATCAACAGTGCTGCTCAAGCCTTGCAGACTCAGAGCCATGGCTTTGTTGAGTGCCTGATGAAAGATTTGCTATAGTGCATTTAATAGCTTTCTTCGTTCTGTCTTAAAATACTGACATTCACATGTGAGGTAAAAGATATGAAGCTCAAATAATATTTTCCCCACTTGGATGTGTAACCCAAACATCACTGTCAACATGACAGTGTCAGACATGTACATATGTAGAACCTGCTTGTGATGTTGTAGCCTAAGGTCCCTGCTCAGCTTCTTACCCATTATCACAATTTTTGACAGCATGGTGTAGTGGTTTTGGTGTTGGACTAGAACTCTGAAGACCAGGGTTCCTGCTTAGCCATGGAAACCTGCTAGGTGATCCTGGGCAAGTCACACTTGTTCAAACTTAGAGGAATACAAGGACAAAAAAAAAACCTTGCCAAGAAAACCTTGTGATAGGTTCAATTTAGGGTCACCATAAGTTGGAAATGACTTGAAGGTACACAACAACAACAACAACAACAACATTTTCCCAAGAGGTGTCAATGCCCCCCCCTCCACTTTCTAAGTTGTATAAATAAGAGGCCAGGCAGATTTCTTGACCATATAGTTCATCACTAGTGCCCCAAACTCCTGATGTATTTTTGATATTTAGTCATGTACGTCTTAATGTTGCACGTGAGCCAAGAGTTATACAGTACCTTGCAACTGAACCAAGAGTTCTATACCTGAGATGTCTTTTCCCCAAAAGATACATTTTAACAAAAATAAACATCTTGCCATATTCAGTCTGCAGGTACTGGACTCTGTGTCCTGCTCCTCTTGTTCAGCTTGTTGGAGTTCTGTATCACTGTTGCTACAGCACACTTTGGGTGCCAGGCGACTTGCTGTAGCACTAACCCGGTAAGCATTGGATACCATACTTGGAATTTGAGAAGATGTTACTTAGCCGACTGAGCAGATACTGCTCTTCTTTTTTTAATTATGCTTGTCTAACAAATTAGTCCATTCCCTACTTTTATTCTAATAACAACCCGTTGAGGACATTACCACATGAGCCCTGCCCTTACTGCAGTCACATTAGTCAATAAATATGGGAACATACTGGTTTCAGAGCAGCCATGATTACACATCTTGTCAATCATGCAACTAGGGCTGCTTCTGCCATCATGCTCTCTTCTGGACTCCCATTTAACCCTGCCTTTCTGCCTGTGCACTACCAAACACACCTTTCAGTTTACACACACACACACACACACACACACACACACACACACTAATTTTTCATGCAATTCCAGAGTTCTGATAATGCAATTTAAGTTTTAAAAGACAAAAAGAAATAGGAGAAAAAATAAATGAAATCAGCCTGCTTGGGAATAATGAGGAGGTGGGACTGGGGAAAAGGAGGAGACCACATGACTGGCAATATCACAACTGCCCTAGCAATAATGTTTCACACTTGAAGAATAGCATGCTTAAGACCTTATTGATGGGCTTCTCCTCTCTGTGAAAATGGGCACCTTAACCATGCTTTGGAGACACAGCAGCTGCAGGTTGTATGATAAATATTGTCAAAGGCACTTTTTTCCAACTGTAATTGAGGTTTAAAAACCATGTGTAGTAATCTCCTGAAAAGAGATCTAGTTCCATGTCAGTCTGGTTTCAGGCCTAGTTATGGGACAAAAGTAACTTTGGTCACCTTGGTAGATAATAATAATGATGATGATGATGATGATGATGATGATGTTTATTTCTAGCCCACTTTTCCAAAAGAGATCAAAGCGGGTTACAACAAGGGTATAAAACATTATACAATTTGAACAAACAGTATATACACATCATAAAAACACTCTAGAGTTAAAAACACCATAAAATTACAGAGAATAAAAACCAAAACAAAACTAGCTGGAAGACAACTTATATGATGGGGAGAGAGCCTTTGGGAAAGATGACCTACACAGGGAACTGAATAGGGGTAATGTGTCCCTGTTGGTTCTACTGGACCTCTCAGCAGCTTTTGATACCATCAACAATGGTATCCTTCTCTGGGATGGGGCTTGGAAGTACTGTTCTACAATGGCTCCTTATTTCTTGGAGGGGCACTCTCAGAAGGTTGTGCTGGAAGATTCCTGTTTGATTCCTTGGCTATTGGCTTGTGGGGTTCCTCAGGGTTCAGTCCTGTCTTCTATGCTTTTTAACATCTACATGAAATCACTGGGAGAGGTTTTGGAGTAAGCTGTCACCTGTACACTGATGATACTCAGCTTCATCCCTCCTTTACACCTAATTCCAAGGAAGCTTTCTTGTCATAAACCAGTGTCTGGCAGCTGTGATGGACTGGATGAGAGCAAACAAATTGAAGCTTAATCCAAACAAGACAAAGGTGGTTCTGGTCAGTTGAAAGGCAGATGTGGAAGTAGAGATTCAACCTTTGTTAGATGGGGTTATGATCCCCCTGAAAACTCAGGTACTTCTGGATTCAGGGCTGAGCCTGGAGGCCCAGGTTTCAGCAGTGACCAGGAATGCTTTTGAACAGTTAAAGCTAGTGCACCAACTGCACCCATTCCTGGAGAAGTCAGATCTGGCCATGGTGGTACATGCCTTGGTTACATCCTGTTTGGATTACTATAAGGCACTGTACTGCCTTTGAAAAGTAGTAAGAAACTTCAGCTAGCCTAAAGAGCTGCAGCCAGGAGCTGACTACAGAGAGCTTACAACTCCCTTGTTGCAACAGCTCCATTGGTTTCCAGTCCATTTCCAGGCACAATTCAAAGTGCTGTTTTTGACCTATAAAACCCTGTGTGGCTTGGGTCCAGGTTATTTGAAGGACCACATCTCCCTTTATGAGTCCACTAAAGTGTTGAGATCTTCCAGAGAGTTCATTCTCTCTGTCCCACTACCCTCTCAGGCACGTTTACTGGGAACAAGGGAAAGGGCCTTCTTGGTGGCTGCTCACAGGCTCTGGAACGCCCTCCCTAGATTGTAAGGTTTGCATAGAGTTTTTAATACTTTCAAATTTTAATACATAATTGTTTTTTTTAATAATAAATAAATAATAAATAAAAAATTATTTATATACCGCCCTTCCATCGATCAGGGCGGTGAACATTACAATAAAATCAAACACAATACAATAATATACACATATTAAAAACAAGTCAAAACCCCACCAGCCAGCCATCTTGCCGACCAAAGAGGGAGGAAGACCATCAGGAACTCATTTTAAACTATTTGCTTTTTAAAATTTTATATTCATATATTTTAATGCTTTTGTATTGTTTTTAAACTGTATTGTTTTAAACCTGAGTCCCTTTATTGGCCACCTTGAGTCCCTTTATTGGGAGAAAGGCAGGATATGATGAGATAGGTTAGGCTGACAATCCTGTTGGTTAGTCCCAAGTACAATTGGCCCATTGAATCAATTTCTGAATAGTAAGCCAATTCCATAGGTAAATTTCATTGATGCAGTGAACTGGCAATAGGTTTCAGGACAGTTTTTTCTCATATTGAACCTCCTTGCTTCTTGAAGCAGGTAGGAATGCCTTATGTTTCCTTTTTTTCTCCAGCAGCAGCAGCAGCAATAGCAACATATTTCTCTCAGTTTCTCTCGGTTGGATATAGTTTGGTTTGGCAAACTTTGTGCCTTCATAATGTTTTAGGCTGCAACTTCCTTCAGTCCAAGCCTGAACTAAAAGGAAGTTTGAGTCTGAGCTAAGAGGAAACAGAACAAAATTTGAGACAAACTGGTTTATAAGAGAATGATTACTTTGCAAGAAAAATATAGCTAGCAGTGGCTAATATGCAACACTGTCTTCCTAATATACTTTGTGATTGGTTCCAGGGTATCAGCTCACAAAATAAAATGCCTGTTTCCTTTTTCTAGAATCTCTCTTAATTCAGCCTCAAATGAAATGGGAATGCCTATGCTAGTAAAGGGATTAATGAAAGATCAAACTAAATAGCATGCTTTCAGAAGAGAAGCTCCCTTAAGCCGTAAAAGAAGTCTGTTTGTCATAGCTCGTTACTTGTCTCACTTCTGTATCTTGCTTTTAGCATGCCTTGGTTTATAATTGGCTATTTAATAAATAAATTGCTGAGTCAGATATTTCTGAGGCAATCCTGTTCTGAGGGGAAAGGAGAGGTTAAATGTAGGCAATACACATTTCTCTTAACATCTACTTTATCACAGAGTCAGTTCCTCCTAAGTGGGGTAACAGCCACTTTTTGAGGTCTGAGGAACTAAGCTAATGCTTAAACAATCGTGACTGGAGAGGTAGTGACACTTTATGCCACCTCAGTGAGGAAGACAATGACAATGGTGACAACAATGGCAGTATTTTTTATGTTACAGGAGTCTGTGGTTTATGTGCCATACACCGTCAGTGGAGGTGCAATGACTCTTCCGGAAAGCTCTGCTACTGCTCCTCCAGCCTATGATGCCATGTACCCTTCCAAGAGCCAATGAAGAACACATCGACAAATTTATGAGAAGCATCACACCCGCAGTGTTAACTATCCAGCCACCTCAGTAGTAAAATATTAAGCATTTCCTTTCTCAAAAATGGCAAATACTATATATCGCATCTGCGCAGTGCGTACTGCACTGTAGAAACTTTCAGTAATTAATCTTTTTATTTAAAAAATCAGTTGAAAATGATAGAATCTGTCCTTCTGGATCCAAGTACTCTGAGTAATCCCCACCAGTTCCTTTCCCAGATCAACAAACACAAAGTGCAATAGCATTAAGACTTCCGAAAGAACTAATACTGCCACTAGGCCTCAGACAGAGTACTGTGAGGAGATCTTGGCCTGGCATGCAAGGACATTTGGGCCCCATGGAATTGAGAAAGTCCCAACAAGAATGATCTAAAGAGAAACTCCCTGTCAATAGACTTACTTGGAGTGTACCAGAGTAGCATAGGTTTGCCTGGAATTACCTATCCTAAAATTCCCCTACAAAGGCCTCAAACTATATAATGATCCAGAAGGACCATAGGTACCATAACCAACTAAACAGGAAAGGAGCTTGTGGGGAATGCTCATATTTGGATGTAGTAATGGGGATGCCAGTTGGACGCAGAAAGAGCTGTGCAATGTCTGAATGATATTCAGCAACATACTTAGGGTCCTCCACACTGTAGACTGTGGAGATCTGCTTCAGTCTACTAATTGAAAGCCTTTTGATAATTTGATAATTTTAAATTCCTCCATTTTTCTGCTTAGTATTGCAAAAATGGTCAAAACAGCCATCTTAAAAGAGATAGCTGTCTTCTCTCAATCTCACTCTCTCATTTTCTCTGTCTTCCATCCAGCTCTCTCTTTTTTTATTTTGTAAAAGGGGATGACACTTCCACCAATTCAGTCATCCCCCTAAAAGAAAATAATTACTGTTCCTCCCTTCATTGAAATACATACATGCATGTCTAAGAATCAGTATGCAAAGGGATCTTGTAGCACCTCTGAGACTTAAGTGAAAGAGAGACATTAGTAGTGTGAATTTGTAGACTTGAGAGCCTACTTCCTCAGCTGGATACAGTGAAGTCCCCATGCAGAAGTAGGCTCAAGTTTATAAAACCCTATGTTCCCAAGTTCTCTTTTTCATTGAGTGCTACACAAACCCTTTGCATACTGATTTTCCAGACGAACATGGCTGTCTTTCTATGTTTGAGTAGAAAAAGACAAATCTACGAATATATTTTAAAAAGTAAAAATTGTTGCATATAGTTCATTGTTGTTGTCATAGCAGATTCTATAGAGAAATTACTCCAAAACCATGATGCTATAGTATACATAGGAATTATGTAAGCAATCTTCATAAGTATATATAAGCAATATTTGTGTCAAAAAATGATTATGTATTGTTGAATCTTTCAGTATTTTTAATGTTGTATAAAACATCTCCACTTTTCAATAAATTTGTGTGCTGAACATCTTTCTTTTAATCTTTAATATGTGACTTCATTCAGAAAAGTCACAGTCCAAACCATTAACTCTAGCTTACCAGAAGTTGGGAGGATTTCCAACCTGATACTACTCACGAGTCCTAGATCATCTTCTAAAAGGCTCAGTTCTGGCTCATTTCCGATGCGAGTGCACTTCCAACAATGCGGTTTCACTTCGTGAAGTCAATGTGTTATCAGACACCATTCATTTCTATGGGAGCTCCTTGCAAGGTGCTTCTGCAGTGGTTCCAAAGTGATCCCTCATTTTGGTAAAAAAGGGACTTCACAGAATTGGCTTCCAAGCTCCCTTCGATGGCAGTGCAATTTGATCTGGTGTGAAATGCAGCTTTGCTACTTCTCTGGTACTCCACCGCAAACGCCCTGGGTTGCAAATTTCCCATGATGCAGTTTTCCCCCATTCCCTTCCAGTGGTCCTTCCACTTTCAGGGCAACCCGGGCGTGGGGAGCGATCCCTCCGTTGTCTCAGGCACACTTCCCGGGCGCTATGTAGGAGGGTGAGGTGTGTTTCTGGAGTAAATCATGTGTAGAATATATGTGTGTGTGTGTGTGTGTGTGTGTGTGTGTGTGTGTATGAATATATAGATATGTATATGTGTTTGCATGAATGTGACTATATAGATATGTATATATATGTGTGTGTGTGTGTGTTTGCGTGAATGTGAATATACAGATATATGTGTGTGTGTGTGTTTGCGTGAATATGACTATATAGATATGTATATATATGTGTGTGTGTTTTTGTGTGAATGTTAATATACAGATATATATGTGTGTGTGTTTGTGTGAATGTGACTATATAGATATGTGTATATATGTGTGTGTGTTTGTGTGAATGTGAATCCTTCACCCTGCCGCCTATCCCATCATTCCCTGAGTCCTCCTAGACCCTGATCTGCTCCCCTCCTTCAGCCTGCCACCAATCCCATCATCCCCGTGTCCTCCTAGACCCCGATCTGCTCCCCTCCTTCACCCTGCCACCTATCCCATCATCCCCTGACTCCTCCTAGACCCTGTTATGCTCCCCTCCTTCACCCTGCCTCCTATCCCATCATCCCCTGAGTCCTCCTAGACACTGATCTGCTGCCCTCCTTCAGCCTGCCACCCATCCCATCATCCCCTGAGTCCTCCTAGACCCTGATCTGCTGCCCTCCTTCAGCCTGCCATCAATCCCATCATCCCCTGCCTTCTCCTAGCCACCGATGAAGGATGACAGCTAAGGAGGGGGCAGGGAAGGAGGGCAGCGTCCAGAGCCCCACTGTGCATGTACAAGGGTGCCGATTCAAATCGTTGACCTCTCAAAGTATGCTCTGGTGTGGTAATACAATGTGCACACTCTTTGGGGATGGGGGACAGGACATCGTCCAAAGTGGGGCTAAGGTGGAGGCAGGATTTACTTCCAAGTAGAACTGCAGTTTCTACACTGATTATTTTGCAGTGAAAGAAATTTATTCTTATTATTAAAAAATCCTTTCACTGCAAAATAATAATAATAATAACAATATTTTTGCTGGTGGGTGATACATTCGGATGAAGCAGAGGGCATTTAGAGATAGGTGACATTCCCTATCATTCACGTGAGGCTAAGGATGGAGGGTAGATCCAGATGACAGATCTGAAGGGAAAGAAACAGGAGGCTGGAGGGAGAGATGGAACTCCCAGAATTCCATAGCCTCGAGCCAAGGACCCCACAACAAACTCCAAGCCCCAAAATAATAATAATAATAATAATAATAATAATAATAATAATAATAATAATAATTTATTTTTAAAATATTAATAATAATTTATTGTTTTAAAATAACAATAATAACAATAAATTTTAAATAATAAGGTTATTAATAATAATAATTTAAGTTATTAGTTTGCTGAGGCACCAGAGCTCTCTGGCAGAGAAGGCTCAATGTCTCAGGACACTACAGTTCCCAGAATTCCATAGCACTGAGCCAGGATAGTGAAAGTGAAGTCAAACCAGATTATTTCCTCAGTGCAGATGCAGAGGCTAGCATTCACATGAAACTGGAAAGGGATGCGAGGTAGATTTCAATCCAGATGACAGATCTGAAGGGAAAGAAACAGGAGGCTGGAGGGAGAGATGGTACTCCCAGAATTCCATAGCCTCAAGCCAAGGACCCCACAACAAACTCCCAACTCCCATTATTATTATTATTATTATTATTATTATTATTATTATTATTATTATTATTATTTAATTAGTTTGCTGAGGCACCAGAGCTCTCTGGCAGAGAAGGCTCA
>NC_056522.1:257200556-257224092 GCF_019175285.1 Sceloporus undulatus
ATGTCTCAGGACACTACAGTTCCCAGAATTCCATAGCACTGAGCCAGGACAGTTAAAGTGGAGTTAAACCAGATTATCTCCCCAGTGTGGATGCAACCTAAAAGGGAAGGGAAGGAGAGATGTAGATGGAATAGATGAGGAGAATGACAAGAGGATAGATGTAGATGTGGATGAAATGGATGGGGGCTCTGACATGGAGGACCCCTTTGACTTTGGCTGCCAGGGATGGGAAAATAGAAGGGAGGAAGAAAGTTGAAGCTGTCAGTGGAACCAGGCCCCCTTCTTCATCTGGGAAGTGCAAAGGTTCAAGATGCGTCCAGAGCCCCACTGAGCATGAGCAAGGGTCCCAATTTGAATAGTTGAATCCACAATGTATGCATCGGTGTGGAAATACAATTTGCACTCACTCCGCTGTGCCTGAATCCGCATCACGTGACATGCCTTGGATTCAATTCCCCCTCGATTCGGAGCAACGGAAAGGCAACCAGGTTTGATAAAACACTCACGTTATAATGTCAATTCGCATCGTTCAACCCACAGTCACCCCTGATCTTAGCTCCAATAACCTCAGTGTCATAAACACCAAAGAGTGCAGGAAATAAAATTTAAAGTCTGTTAGCAACACAGCTGTGTTGACCATACAGCAAAGTACAATAACATCCAAAATCCACAAAGCAGAGATACCTTTCTCTGTAATTTTAACACCTTTGTCTGATGAAGAAGCCTTTGAAAACTTGCATCATATATTTTGAAGGGCCCAATAAAGGTATCAATCTTTTGTGGAGGTATCAATCTTTTGTTTTTGAAGTTATTGTACGTTGCTATTTGGCCAACATATGCTTTCTAGAGTAGGGGAGGTGTCCCTCTTACGGTTGTAGTTGCTTAATAGTTCCTCAGTATCTGCCCTCCATAATAGTGAAAAGAAAAAATAGGCAATAAAACTATGTTAAATGTCAAAATGTGTGTGTAGTTTTTTTGAAGGGGTGGTTGTTGATAAGCCAATCAATCCAATCTCATATGTTTTTGTCACAGTTTTGTCGAAGAGAATTGTGGCCACTAAAAGCAAGGTGTGCAGACAGTAAGAATTTTGACTTTTGAAGCAGCTTTTAATAGTTTGATCAAATTAAGGGCAGGTTGTATGAAGATTCATTACTATGGTGTAATTCTGCAATCAGAAATGAAGTATCACTTTAAACAGCCTCTAGTCTGAATAATATCAGTTGGATTGGTCCTCCACCTCTTTTGAGTGACAAGAAAGAATGGTTGTGAAAGAGACATTATCTTGCTGACTACACTCTGTGACCGAAGTGCAGTGAAAAAGAAAAAGGTTTCTGAAAAATATTTCATATGGAATTTTCAGAGATTATTCATGTTTTAGGCTACACCGACATGAGTAACTAGTCATGACTGATGACTGCAATGATTTCACTCTAACTTTGTGAAATACTTTCCAGTTAGTTATACAGACCACATCCTAAATGAAATCTGACACAATCTGAAACAAACACATGCAACTTCCTTTTTATTTTCATTTCAAGCACTGTTTTCACTTCTTATCACACTGTGGTGTGGTTTTGGATCCATTGTCAGGTTGAACAGGATCACATCAAGGAGCATAACGTAACATGTAAGTACTTCTGGGAATGAGTTAAATGATTTGGGGATAGAATTTAATTTTCTCCAGGGCTCAGTTTTGAATGACTTAAAAGGCACAGAGTGTTTCTCAATACATACAGAAGGCTTTCACTCACTACTAAATCACCAGAAGCTCTCTAAAAGGGAGAATGGACCTATCTCTATAGGATATGTGTGAATTTTTTTACAATTGTATATTGAGCAGGCATTTGAACTAAGCTGTGAAATTTACCCAAATCTGAATGCATTTCATCTCTGTTTAAGGCCTGAAATGGTTGTTGTGGTCTCTCTGAAGGCTATCTTTAAAAAAAAAACACTCTACTGTATGTATTTAAGTTAGAAAAATATGAACACACACACCTTTTATTTCCTCTTACCCAGTGAAATTTCAAGGCTTTTCTGTTTTTCCTGGAATGAAATTTGCACACAAATCAGCCCATGGACACACATCCCACCTTTATTGTTTGAATTTTAGATTGCAATATGTGTGTTTATAGAGGGGTAGGGTCTGCAATGTTTATCCAAATCATAGGGAGAATTGTTTATTTGTTTGTTTGTATGGCTTATTCCTTGTCCCCAGCTTAGCAATGGCAACAGATCCAACAAAGCTACCTCATGGAACCGGGGTATTCATTCCGTCAAGTGGTGCTGGTGTGATCCAAATAGGCCAAGGGTTCCCTAGTGCTCCAGTTATCCAACCAGCAGGCACAATACAGTATGTACAACATGGTGGCCAACAGTTTGGAAGCTCCAGCATCTCACTTCAACAGAACCTTCAAGTGAGCCCACTGGAGAAGCTTCTCAAAGTGGAAACCAAGACTCTTGGGGTAGGTGCCTTTGATGGTAGCTTGCATTCAGGTTCCATACAGCTTTCACTGGCATCTTTACATTTGGGGGGGGGGGGGTTCAATTCAGGAGGTACTAAACTAATCAACAGATCCGGTTAGAAAGAGGGACAGAAATTGATTTTTTGGAGTCAGGATTTTCAATCATACCTCCTGAGCATTGCAAAACAAAGCACGTTATCCCCTGGGAAGTAACACATTTGAGTGGCTTGCAGTTTTGAAGGTATTAAATGCACAAAACCATTGTTGTGTGCCTTCAAGTCACTTCTGACATGACCACCCTAAGGCAAATCTATCGTGGAGTTTTCCTGGCAAGTTTCTTCAGAGAGGGTTTACCACTGCCATCCTCTGGGGCTGAGAAGTTGTGACTTGCTCAAAGTCATTCAGTGGGTTCCCATGGTGGAGCAGGGATTAAAACCCTGGACTCCAGAGTGGTAGGAGATTATCACACCTGGAAATCCCTCCAGGATAGATGTGGGATTGAAAAGCTAAAACTGGGTGTTACTGTATGCAGCCGCCACTGGGAGAGTGCAATCCATATGCAGCCCAGACCCCAGCAAGCTCCAGTTTTTGAAAAGCCACTGGATATGGTATGGGGGGGGGAGGCTTCTATGAGTGTGCTTTTCCAGCATGTCATTGGGTACACTGATGCACTAAACAGGCAGTGTATCGCATGTGAGACTGTGGTTGGTCATACGTCGTGTCCAATGGGATAGCAGCTGGGTGGGAGGAGGGAGGTAATTGGTAGTCTCAGGCAGTGTGTTCATGCAGTTATGCACATGCATGGTGGGAAGGTAGGGTGGGGATAACTGAGCTTGAAGCTGTGTGGTGCATGCAGCCTGCGGGTGTTCTGCCCACCTTCAGAGCTGGCCATGCAGACAGCAGGGCATCCACACACTTTAATAAAAACTGTTATCAACCCAGTTTTTCCTGCTCATGTGCTCAATCACGAAAATAATATAGTGTCTGTGTATGTCTGTGTGTGTTTGAATGGCAAGCTGTTATTGGTATTAAATGTATAATACTGAATGTCAGCACCAGGGGACATTCCTAGGTCTCAAATTTTAGTCCAGAAGCCTCAGGGCTGAGACAATCCTGAACTAGCAACACTGACATGGTTTGCCCAACCATTTTGGCCAAATGATATGTAGTCTTCATAGAGAAAAAAGAGCCCCACCCCTTCCTTAAAGAAAGGAGGATATGTACAGTAAGTCAGTTGCCAATATGAAGACAGGATTGAAGGGAAATCTCTCAAATATGAAATATGCTTTGCTGTTTCTCTTTAGTGGAAAGGTTCAAATCATTTTTCAGAGTTTTCATTTCATCAGGAGGACTAGGAGGATTTATTTATTCATTTATTTATTTATCTTCTCTCACAGGCCATCCAGATCTTCAATGGATTGATCCACATTGGCCTGGGGGCTATCTCAGCTGTTCTTTTGGGCTTTCGATATTTGGGTCTTGCTGCTATCGGAGGCTATCCATTCTGGGGTGGACTATTTGTAAGTGATGTATTATTTGTTTTTGCACTCCGTTGCATTCCGTTGTTTATGAAGTTCCTTCGCTAATGAATTTTGACTTTATAACAGAAGACCTATAGTCAATTTCCTATTCAGTGGTTGACTTTGTGTGTGAAGAGAAGTAATAGCTGGTAAACAAAGCATAATTTCTATCATCCTCTGTTTCATTTGTGTAAACTGGTATAATAATCACAGGAGCATTATGAAGATGAAGGAAATAAACATTGTTAGTCTTGAGGCAGTTCTCAGGATTCCATCTCATTCTTGCAAAATTTTGTCATGCTTTAGTCTGAATAAGAATAAGAACTCTGGGCAGGGCTAGAGACCCTTTCACATTACGTAATGATAGTGCTATAGAAAAGTAAATTAGGGGCTTGTTCCCACTATGATTTGAAACAGTTTGCTAATCGCTTTATATGTGCCTCGTCTCCATTGGAAGACTGCAATCATTTGGACTAGCTTTGAAGTGAGACAGATGCAAAAAACCCACACTCTTTTCAGACATTAGTTTTTTGGCGGTTCTTTTCAAAAAAAATTGATTCAAAGGAGTGTTCAACCAGTGGGAACGACGAATCTGATTCGCATCTCACCAAAGTTCAGCTCCCTTGGCCTTGCAAGCCCTCACCTGGCAAAGCAGGGCCTTGCTTTCGGGGACCTGGCTTTGGGGCCGCTGTGGTCATGGAGGACATAGGTGGCCTGGAGTGAGTGAGCCAGGTGCAGGACCTCTTTAGCCCAGCAGCCGCCTTGGAGAGGTCGGGGCCACTCAGCTGGGTCAGCCTCGCCCTCTCGTCTGGGGGCCTCTCCAGGTGGGTGTTCTCTTTGTAGCCCCTCTACCCACTCCCTCCATCCATCCCCGGTGGCGGCAGCACCTCTTCTTCTTCTCCTTCTTCTCCTTTCTTGCCTCCTCTTCTGCTTCCCTCACTTTCCCCTCTGCTGGGCCAGGCCGGTGCAGCTGCTGGGAGCCCTGCGGGCAGGGGATGCAAGACAACCCCTCACTGGTCTGTCCACCCCCAGACTCATCCCAGCACTGGCCTTCTGAAGCCCTTTCCATTGCTGCCAGTGATCTGAGTCCTCTGCGCTCCTCCACAGCAACCCTTCAGCTGAGAGGAACCCCCATCAAGGTGGCCTCCTTCTTGCAGTCAACCCTCCATCCCCTTGGAGCCTGGCACCCCCTTTGAGCTGCGGCACAAAGGTACTCATTCCCACTGGTGGGAACTACATGGATTAAGGAAATAATTCACTTCCATAGTGGGAACTACGCATCAGCCTTGATCGATTCCGTGACCCAGTGTCAATACAATTTCCAAACCAATGTAAATGTAAGGAATGGGCCCTAACTTGCTGTTTGGGGATAATACTCTAGTGGATACAAAACATGGTCCTTAATTCTTGATGCTAAGTACTCTGGGCCTACTAAGAGGAAACCAGGAAAGCAATCTTAATGCTCCAATGTCTATTTTTGAGATTTTTGGAGAAATTAAAAAAGAAAATGGTTTCTCTTGGAGCTAAAGTTGTGGTTGCACTAAAATTTGCCCTATGCCCTTGTACAACAAAATTTGGCTTGCATCCCCTTGTTCAGGACTTTGCAAAAAGGGCATCTCTCTGTCTGGCCTCCCAATAGTCACCTATATCTGGGTATTTGCAACTTAGATATGCATAAATTTCTATTTGGACAGGGTGCAGTGGGCTCTTATTTAGCCCTTGACTTACATTCAGACCTCCCACACACATGCTTGACAGTTTTCAAGCTCCTTTTTGTCAGAAGGAAGTGAAACAAGGGGAGAGATGACCATCCAGCTGCTCTGAACTTTTGGGGGATGGAACTTTTGGATGGACTACATTTGAGTGTGCCTTCATTTCATCTCCCCAACTGAGTTGAGACTAACTGCTTTTCTGTGGTCTGAATTGCAAGAAAGTAAGGCTGAGAGAATCAGGAGCAGGGCCTCTTGTCACAATTTCTCATTACACCAAAGATCACATGCATATAAATAGCATGGTGGGAGGGGATTGGAAACTTGTTCATGCTGCACTCTAATCATCAGCAGAACAGACCTCCATCACTTGTTGCATCTGCTGGCTGTTAAGATAGCTATAGGGCTGGGAAGGGATTTGCAATTGTGGCAATCATACTATGATGTGAATATGTAATATAACTAGATGAAGAGCACTTATGGAGCCAGTACTCTAGGTTACAAATGTGTAACTGCATTAAAGTAACATTTATCTGAGGAACATGCATCTAAGGCTGGGTCCGTACGGGCCAGAATACTCCAGGAGCAGTCCAGAATATATTAGCCCTGAAGCTGCCTCAACATCATCCCATTACCTAGGGCACCCCATTGTGATGACAGACAGCTGTGCCACTCAGCTCTGGCATTGCCAGCACAAATCACTCACTCTGAGGTCATAATAAGATGCCCAATGTTGATCACATGACTGGATGCCTCGTTCCAATTTCAGAGTGAGCAATTCAAACCAGTGGTTGCAGGCAACACAGCAGAATGCAATGTAAATGGCCATCTGGCATTGCAATGGAAAGCTATGGATCATCTGAAATGCTCTGGAACAAAAGGTCATTTTATAAAAACCAGTTTAAGTGGGGGACATTCCTTGGGTTCAGTGCTGAACTGGCCAGACATTATCTGGACAGTTTACATTGCCCTGCATTGTCCAAACTTATCAATGTGGGAACATGGGATAATGTTTTGTTTAGCCTGTGTGGACAAGGCCTAAGTCTGTGAAAGCTTATGCTACAACTTCTTTCTCTCAGTTAGTCTCAAAGGCGCTACATGAACATTTTGCCCACTGTACTACAGGATGTCAGCCAATGTTTTCATGTGGGAAAGACAAAAAACCCTAGTGAGGACTGTTCAGACAATTCCCTGGTAATTCATTTGAATCAATAGTGTAAGTGTACCTGGTTTAATATACAAAGACGCGTTACAGACCACCCAAAAGGGGCGGTCTGCTGCCACCTTCATTTGCAGTGCAGAGGAGCCCCAGCATCCAAACCGCAAGGCTCCTCCGCGCTGCAAATAAGAAGCGCCAAAATGGGCTTCTCTATGCGTCACGGCTATGATGCCGCAAGGCGCCAATGGCGCACTTGCAGCATCATATCTGCTGCACAACGTGTGGACGCAGCGCATCCACTATGTCAAAATGGCAGCGGACGTGTGGCAAGGCCGCCGCCATTTCATACGGACTCAGGCCGTACTAGGGTTAGGGGCGTCTGGAAGAGACGCCCCTTTCTAACTCTAGCACGGACTGAGTCCATGCTAGGGTGCCCGTCTGTAATGGGCCACTCATATTTAAAAGATCTTGACTTTTTCCAGCTTTCAATTTTTTGATTCTATGATATATGTTTTTCTGATCGCTTGTATTTTAAAACTGCAATTTAATGCCATACTTATCTGCTGCTTTTGGTATTTGATGTTTGTAGATTTTGTAACTTTTACTGCTTTAAATCTTTTTGAATGGAGAAGCATTTCCTGTAAAAGGTGAGTACCCACAATCAAACTCATTTTTCTTTTTCCTTTGGACAGTTCATTATTTCGGGATCCCTATCTGTCAGTGCAACAAACCATCTAAGGATTTCCTTGGTGAGATATTTAACATCCCCCTTCCTCTAATTATATAATTTCTGACCAATACCCTTCTTTCTTATTAGCTATTCAGCTCTATATCAGCTATCTACACTGTCCACATGAGTAGGTATCTTAATCACTGGGAATGACCGGTGATCATCAAACTCTGCTACCAGTCTAGAAAAGGGGCCAGCCAAGTCCCTTGGCTTGCCAAGTAAAAGACAACAGTGGGCTTAGCACTACGAATCTTGCTACAGGGTCCAGTACTGTACAGATAACAGATAGAGGCTGGAATCCAATTGGTATGTTCCAATTAGAGGAGACCCATTGAATCAGTTCTTAAATGGTGAGTCAACACATTGATAAATTCCACTGATTCTGTGCATCTACCCTAGTTGAGACTAACAATAAGATTTAGGGCAGAAAGGAATACTCCATAGAATCAGAGGAGTTTACTGCACAGCCCCCAGGGACACTCCTGACTCAGAACAAAAGGGAGCGGGATGGGAACAGAATGGGGGCTATCATGCATTGTATCGCATGCCAGAATGCCGCCAACGCCACCGGAAGTTCCAATTGCATTCCTGATCCGTCCCAGAGGAGGTGATTTTCAGGAACTGTTCAGAAGTCCTTGGGGGCTGTGAGGTAAACTTCAAAGAGTTGAAAGTGTCTAAACATCTGCTCAGTGCCGTTCAGCCACACATTAGTGCATCAGGAGGTCCTCCTTACCATGGCTGGTTCTTTGTGTCTTTCTTTCAGGTGAAATGGAGTGTGGGAATGAACATAGTAAGTGCTATCATGGCACTAACTGGCATCTCTCTTTACATAGCGGAATTAATTATAAATGGACATTACCAGCCATATTTGGCAAAGGTAAGTGAAACATTGAATTTATGGAGAAGGTTGAAGGAAGGGGATATAGGTAAATGGGAAAGAAAGACACACAGAGTTTGAGCTTTGCTGTTGTCAGTTAGATGTTTCCACACCCAAAGGGAAGAGTAGCTTTTTGCCTGAATAGGCACTTCTGTGATTGACAGTGAAAAATGATGTAGGAGAAAACAGAAAGCAAAGTTTAAATTGTACAACAAAATTGTCTTCATCATGGACATTCCTTTTTTAAAATTTTAATGTTTGGTGTTAGAAATCTGGAACTCTAGCATGTTCAGGAATTTTTGTGAAATGCCTTTCATTAGATATGCAATAAAAGAGACCATAAAAGGTAAAGTTTTCCCCTTGATATGAATGTCTAGTCATAACTGACTGTAGGGGGCAGTGCTCATCTCTGTTACTAAGCCGAAGAGCCAGCACTGTCAAAGACAATTCCATGGTCATGTGGCCAGCATGACTGCACCGAATGCTGTGAACTTCCCACCAAAGTGGTACCTATTTATCTACTTGCACTTTTACATGCCTTCGAACTGCTAGGTTAGCAGAAGCTGGGACTAGTGATGGGAGCTCATTTCGTCACACGATACTTGGGCCTCAAACTGCCAACCTTCTGACCTTCCAATCATCAGCATTAGCAAATCTGCTTCTTTAATTCACCCTTCAGATCTCAAGATCATTCCTTGTTCGTGGACGCTTTGATTTACAGATTTAAAACAGTCTTCCCCAGCCTCCGTCCACTGAAGTCAGTGGTACCCGAAATATGATTATTGCATATCATTGTCTTACAACTGAATTAAAACATAAATAATAAATGTTCCTCTGCTTTGCAGTCTGCAGGTCTTGGAATTTCTGCTCTGCTCTTCTTATTCAGCCTGCTGGAGTTCTGCATTGCAGTTTCGTCAGCTCATTTTGGCTGCCAGGCAACCTGTTGTAACAATGAAATGGTAAGTGTTTAAATAGTTTGCTTCTAAGCAGACTAAAAAACCCATGGAGAAAATGCCAAATTTAGGCGCATTACAGACCGCCTGAAAGCGGCGGTCTGACGGCGCCACATCCGGGAACCACAGCGGCCAAACTGCGCGGTTCCCGGACGCAGCAAGAAAGAAGCGCCAAAATGGTGCTTCTTTTTGTGCCCCGGAAGTGGTGCCGCAAAGCGCTAGTCGCACACTCACGATGTCACTTCTGGGGCATGACGTCCGGACGCTATGCATCCGCGATGTCAACATGGCAGCGCCCGTATGGAACAGGCGCCGCCATTTTGTGCGCGCTCTGCACATACTAGGGTTAGGGGCGTCAGGAAGTGACGCCCCTTCCTAACCCTAGTATGCACGGAGCGCGTACTTTATGCCTGTCCGGAACGGACCTTACTCTACTTTTTTATTGCTTTCTAGTCACATGATGATCCTCCTCAGGTCCACTCCTGGATCCACTTCAAGTTACTTCTCCTTGCTTTCAAATAGGATGATATCCCCACCATTCCTTACACCCCTCCAGTGCATTTCTACTGGAGATCTTCACTCCTTCATATCTATCTTCCCTCACAATCTATATGTCCCCTGCTTCCCCCAAAAGGTCTACCTGCTGTTTGTTATGTTTGGAACTACCTCTGAAAGCTTATGAGGTGCAACTTCTCTCATGTGTATCTACACCCATCCTCAAAATCCACTTTTCCTACAAAGCCCCTTACCCAACCCACTTGTGCTTGTGGCTGATTGTAAATGAACCTGTAATGAAATCTAACGGTATGAAACTGATCTGACTATGTGTTGCTCCCTGTTTACCCTTCCTTTCACTTCCTTACATTGTGTGAAGACTGTTTCATTTAGCTTCTTCTCCTCAGTAGAAGATGGAAGCCCTGAAGATTATTCATCTGAGCTTTCCCCACCCACTATTTTAATCCCCCTTTTCTAGTAAATGGGAAGTTACTGGGGCTTCCAGCTTGCACTATCCCACTCTGACTCTGCAGAGACTTTTCCTCCCCATCCTCCCAGAAATGGGAACCTTATACAAATGCATTCACATACCCAGCAAAAGGCACTTGAAAGAATGTGAGGAAAAAGAGATCTGTAAAGGGAAACTTTATTCTAAGCCAACAATCTACAGAGCAAAAGGGCATCTCAGCATAGAGGCATCTGCCTCCAGGCAGTTAATTAAAGTAACTGATGATGTTACAAGGAGCAGCCACTGATGATGTGTCATAAATCCTATCCCTGATGTGTCTATCTACATATGCTCAACTCACAATACCAATGGCGTCTGAGTCTTGGATGTTCTTGGAGAAAGCTGGGAGTCTGGACACCTTTGTCCAGCCTTGACCAAGCTTCCTCTAGGTGGGACAGGACACCCAGTCCTTTTTTCTCCTTGTCTTCTCCCTGTTTTATGGTCCCTCTAGATTTTTTATGACCTCTTCTGGGAAGGAACTTGAAACTTGGCACTGGTCATCCTCATTGGGTAATTGTCCCTTGTGACCCACCATGATGCTGATGCATTTACTTGGAGGGGAAACTACAGTATACCCCTCTATTTACCGGACAGGAGACTATGCCCTATTCCTTACCAGACTGGCAGAAGTCATACTGAGATAGTTCAACTACATTAATTTTGAGCAGGTGCTTTTGTAGCAGAATGAAGAAATCATGTCAGTATGATGAAAATGACAATTTTAAATTTAAAATATTATTTTAATAATTTATTAAAGTCATCTATTTTTGTGTTTCAGAATGTAAATTATGTGCCATACAATGTCCTTGGAGATGGATCGAACATTGTTCAAGGCAATCCTGTTCCTCTGTACTATCCTAACCAGTATCCTGCTGACAATTCTCCAGCTCAGGAACAAATCCAAAATAGAAATCATGGACAATATCACCAACAATAGCAATCTCAATGGTGAAATAATGCTATGTCCTATGGCTTCAGCTTTTAGTAGAACATTCAGTTTAATTAACTGGCTTTAAAAATTATGGTTCAGGGCCTGAAAATTGGGACGAGATGATAATGGAAGTAGCGTTACATAGTCGATTTGATGACTCAACCCTCCTTAAACTCCTTTAATTTCAAGCTAAGAACTGGCTGACCTAGAGCTGACCATTGCCTCGGTTCCTTTGAGGCTCCTTCCCCCATGTTTTTTCCTTCCCAAACAGGAAAGCCAAGGGCAGCAGAGATGGTGGCCCATCAAAGTCTGGGGAAGTACAAAATGGCCTGCCCAACCTCTCAGAAGTTGCCTACACCCGAACTGCTAAGTGCTGTAAGGTTGTTCAGCAGTATCAAGGGCCACTGGCAAAAACAATATGGAAATATAGTGTCATGATTCTAATAAGGTTGATGTTATCTTTAGTAGTGTGATGGTATAATAATGTTGATATCATAATGAATTAGGATTTTTAGTTGTATGTAATACCTATAGATAGATGGTAAGCTGTGCTGTTTGGTTCTGCTGTTATATTGTTATATTGTGTTGCTCAATTAGACATGATTATATATGGTCTATGTCCATTGATGTGTGTGTGTGTGTGTTCACGGGTACATTTTAGTCACAAATTGATTCACTGTTATTAGCATCCCAGGTTTGTGGTATGTATGCTTAATAAGATATGAAAAGAGGTTCTGTTTTAATATTGACCTTATGGGGGGAGAGGTTTGGTTATATTGAAATGTATTGATGTACTGCATTTGGGTATATGGGTTGTGTGGTGTATCATTTAAGTAATAGCTGGCTTATATTTTGATTATAGATGGCTAGCATTAACAACTTGATATTTTATAAATAAGAGTAGAGGCTGAGGCTAACCTTCACTGTAAACGATCAAAAGATGGCTGGAATGCCAGCTGCATGTGTGTAGGAGAAATTTTCCTGCTCAGAGCAGCTAGCTATTACCTACTGGTTTCAATAGATGAAGGAAGGAGTGTAAAACATTAGCAAACCTAAAAGTGACTTTTTTGTTATGGGAACAGATTACTTAGACATAAGCCTGCTAAATTTGCAGGAAGGAACTGTACTTTTCTACTGTTGTACATGTGGTTAGTATCAGTTCTGTCCAAGACGTCTTCCTGGTAACATCTCTGCAACTACAGAAATAAAGCTTTACTGATTGATCTACAGAGGAGTGATTTACTGAGTTGAGGGGAAGTTTGCCTAGTACTTGACATGTAGTTGCCATGATGCTACTATGCTGCTTGTCTAAAGCCATGGAGCTCAATTGCCACACAGGCTGCTAGGGGCTGTTAACAGGCTTGTTTGGGAGACTACTAGGATTTGAAAGAATATGCAAAAATAGTCCAAAATCATTTTTAAGAACCTATGTTTTTTGTGTGCTCAGAAATCCTGATGAAAATTCTGAACTCATAAGAACCCTTGTTGTTCATTAGCTGCTCCTAGTGAGGCCATGTGGTAAGAGTGAAATTCTCAACTGTCGTGATGCTCACAATTCTGTTCTGAAGTTTCTTTAGGATGTTATATAGTGAAGCTTCCTTGCCATGGTGCAGATTACATTACATTCTCTTAATCCTGCTATAGTAGTTGCCTTGGCAGTACCAAATTGTCCATGTCCAGAGGAGAGCAACCAAAATGGTGAAAGGTCTGGAAACCACCAAGCCCTCTGAGGAGCAACTTAGGGAGCTGGGTATGTTTACCCTGGAGAAGAGAAGATTAAGAGGTGATATGAGAGCCCTGTTTAAATATTTGAGGGGATGTCATATTGAGGATGGAGCAAGCTTCTTTTCTGCTCCTCCAGAGAGCAGAACCTGGAACAATGGATGGAAGCTACAGGAAAAGAGATTCAATATTAGGAGAAACTTCCTAACAGTAAGAACTAATCAGCAGTGGAACACAGTCCCTTGGAGAGTGGTGGAGTCTCCTTCTTTGAAGGCCTTTAAACAGAGGCTGGATAGCCACCTGCTGTGCTTTGATTGTGAGTTTTTGAAGACTTTGGTCCAGTACAGACCAGAGCTTTGCGCCAGCCTTGGGCCAAAATTAGGACTCCGTAGGGCTGGGTGTCCATATGTGCCCAGCCCTACTTTCGATGAACGGGCACTATCATTTCATGCACCCATCCATAAAGGGTGCGCAACGAAGACATCCACGCGGCGCAGCACCCAAACACCAGCACACCACGCTGACATTATGTTTGTACATGAGAGTGCCAATGGCGCCCTGCGCATGACCTAAAAACAACTCGCCAGGAGCAGGTTCTTTTTAAGCTTTGTGGAGGCCTCAGTATTTGTCTGCTGCAACCTCCATCTGGGGTAGAAAGGGGCGGTGTCTTGCCACCCCTTTCTGCCCGTCTGTATCCCCCCCCCTTTCTCACAGTAAGAAGAAAATTGCTAAAATTAGTCATTGCTTTCTTCAAGAAGAAACGTACTGAAGAATTACATCCCTAGACATTACAGCCAGTCACACTGGGGTGGCATAGAGTACTCTCTGTATATGCTTTGATTGTGAGACATAAAGCTTATTTTGAATGCACTGTTGTAAAACCAAATGTACAAACAAATATACAACTATATGCACAATGAAAGGATCACTGTTGTCAACTTCAGCAGGGGATGACCAACATAGATCAACTGAGAATGCACGTCCACATGCATAACACCACCACATGCATAGTTTCACTTCCATAACTTTTAACTGAACAGGAACATTATGCATTGGCTAAAAATGCTTCTGTAAGGGAATATACACATGTGTGAGACACCAACAGAATTCTGGGCAAAATAGATGTAAATGAAAGAATCATACATTTGGAAGAACATCAGTGGTAATCTATTGCCCAAACCCTACCAGAGCAGGAATCCACAGTTAAAGTATCCCTGAGAGGTGTCTGTCAAATCTCTGTTTAAAAACTTCCATTGAAGGAGAGTCCACTACTTTCTGAAGTTAGGCTATTCCACAGTTAAACAGCTCTTACCATCAAGACATTCTTCCTCATGTTTACCTGGAAACTCCTTTCTTATTATTTGCATCCATCGTTTCCTGTCCAACTGTAGCTACAAAAAACAAACTCACTCTTTTTTCCACATGGAAAATAGGTTTTTAATTTGTAAAGGGAACATGTTTTCTTGGGAAAGCGCTAGCTCAAGAAAGGGAAAAGTAAAGCTTAGGGTCTGCATCCCCACTCCCACACTGTGTTTGCTGACCTCAAACCCCTTGCTCTACCCTTTAAGAAAAAGCTAGAAGAAACTCAGTTGTGTATTTGGAAGATTGGTGCTGTGTGAGAGGTGAGATTAAAGATTTCATGTTAAACAGACCTTGATCTCCTCTCTCTTTTCAGGGCTACTATAGGGCAGCTCTAAGTCTAAAGCCCAGACCTAATGGCATAAAATTACATCAGCACAGCTACACCACTGGTCCAGCAAACAAAGGCTGCTTCTTTCCCAGGTGTGTCAAGGCAACTGAGGTTGTTCTGGTTCTGTTCTATCCCTGGGCACAGCTTGGCCAATGCTGTGTGTGTCTTGTGCCCATGTGGAAAGAGGAGCAGCTGTCACCTTCCTTGACAAGGGAAGAAGTGCTGCTTTTACCTGCAGTGTACAAGAGCACCTGGGCACATTCTCTTGACTAATGAGTGGCTAGGAAGGTAGGGGATACAATTAAGAGCATTCAGCCCAAAGGTCTTGCAGAACAAGGTACTATAAGTGTCCTTCTGCAATGTCCAAAGAGGTAGTTATGCCAATGTTACTAGGGGTTACTTTAAGCATAAGCTGCCTACAGCAGTGGGTCTCAAACTGTGGGGCAGGACCCCAGGGGTGAGCACCCCCAAGGCACTTGCAAGAACTGCTCAGGGAGGGAGGGGGAGAGACTTGGAGGTCCTAATCCCTCCTCCCCCCAAAATTTCTGCCCAAAATTTTAGTGTATTCATATAGGACAGTTTTAATTTTTTTGATGTTTAATCATTTTTTAGGGGTTGATCACTGTTTTTATGATTGGGGGGGAGGGCTTGGGGTTTGGGGTTTTTAAATTGTAATTTTTAATTGTTTGATGTTTTATTTATGCTGTTGGAATCCGCTTTGATTCCTTTGTGAAAAAGCAGAATACAAATAAATAAATAAATATGATGTGTAAAATTTACACATATGTTGAGTTAAAATATTGAATTTACTTAAATAAAACTACTCCTATTTGAACAATGCTATTTTTCTTACAAAATCTTAAAAGATGAATATATATACATGATTGTGGAAATGAAAATATGTACCCTAAAAGAAGAAAATATTTTTATTCATATGTCTGGTGGGGGGGAGGCGACATCCACATGTAGATGTAAAGAGGGTTCCCAAGGGTAAAAGGTTTGAATGCCAGTGGCCTATGGGGTTCTGGCCTGAATGGATAACAATGGAAGTCATGAAAAAGCCTTAATGAGATTCTGAACACTTGGACTGTGACTGACAGAAACTATGAAGCAGAAGAGTGGTTTATAGAATGGCATAACCTAAGACTAAGAGCCCTCCCCCCGACCACCATCTTGAGGGGGAGAGACAAGGCCTGGCCTGGAAAGACTAAGAGCCCTCCCCCCGACCACCATCTTGAGGGGGAGAGAGGCCTTGCCATTTTTTGTATTGTATTGCAACTTTTACTGTACACCGCTATGATCACTGCGGAATAGCGGTCTATAAATAAAAATTATTATTATTATTATTATTATTATTATTATTATTAAGAGGTAGCTGTGGCAAAAGGTGCAAAACTATTGGGAGGTGAGGAGTTAAATTTAGATATAACATTCCTCCTATGTTTACTTTCACTTCCCATTACTTCCTGGTGAGATAATTCACAGGAGTCTGAGAACAAAGGCATCAAGGAAGGTAAGGTAAGGGAGTTAAATGAATTGAGAGGGGGATCTGTATTTTACCTGGGCTACAGCTGCACTTTAAAAACATACCAGGAGAGAGAGGGCTTCAATCCCATTATTACTCAGTAATTTCAGCACCCATCTAAAATACGTCCAGTCCCTAGGTGCACATTTCCCTCTCATTCAGTTCATTTGGGACAGACAACCCAAGACAGACTGGCTCAAGACAATTTTGCATGTCCCCTGTCCTTTGTATGCAGTCTGAGTTAAGAAATCCTGTCCTGTATCTTCCTTGGAGCACATGTGCATGCGTTAGCCATATCCACTAATATCACCATCATCACAGAATAAAAACAAGGGGGACATGCCTCCCCACCCTCCTACCTAGGGCTAAGTTTTCCTGGAAGGAGGAGGAAGGAAGATATTATGCACAAAAAATATAATGAGAATAGTAAAAAAGGAAGGCAGTAGGAATAGAGGGAGACTGTGCCACAGGTGGGATTGATTCAATCAAGAAAACCATGACCCTGATCAGGGCAGTTGTTGACAGGGATGAGGGGGGAAATCTCTCATAATAGGGTTGAAGTTGAGTTAATAGGAAATCCCACACACACACACTTCATAGCTGCTATTACGGGGGGGGGGGGAGCTAACAGGAAGCTGAGGATTCAGAATGGCTGCGGGGGCACTTATGATCAGAGCTCTGGAAATTTTACAGTTTGGATCACATCTCCCAGAATTTCCCAGCTGGCATGGCCACTTTGATCTGAAAAAGTAACAGGTTCAAGCTCCACTCATGATGCTGTGGTAGAGTGGTTAAAATTCAGAATTTGACTTATGTTCAGAAGTTTAAAATTATAATGCTGAAATGAGAGCAAAGTTTGTTACTCGGGTCATGTCAAATTCTCTGCTTTGGAATGTAAACAATTTGGAAATGGCGCCATATTTTAAGTTGCTAACCTAAATGAAATGAAGTACTGCATAGATAGTTTGGAGACTTTGAAACAAAATATTTAGATCAGTTTGATTGATGGATACCCCACAAGGGGTAGTGACATATTTTAGGTGTAATATGTGAATATCCAATGAATATACAGGGGTGTAAATGTTTAATTCAATGTAACCAATGAAATGTGATTTCTACTTTTTTTTTGGTTCAAAATGCTATAAAAACTAGGTTCACATTGAATTCAGGATCCCAGAATTTGGAATATGAATTTCCTCTGGGAACAATGCTGCAGCTAAATAAACTATGACATGGGACAGACCGCCCAAAAAGGGCGGTCTACCGGTGCCTACTTTCCTGCCGGTGAGAAGCTGCAGCGAACAAACCAGCTGCAGCATAACTAGTGCGCCATGGTTCACTATGGCACACTAGTTACGTAAGTGCCGTGTGTCACTGTGCAGACATCACGCGGCGCTTACATAGCAATAGCAGCACCCATCTGTACAGGGAGCCACCATTGTTATGGCGTGGCACTGTAATAGGCTAGGGACCGTGCGGTTGCCACGCAGTCCCTTCGTACTACAATCAAGTCCTTGGTCTCCCTGCTGATTTCTGGTTTAAAATGTAGCTTAAAAATAATCAATAATCACTAATCTATAACAATGCCCCTTGCAGTTATGTCACAGTAACTTTTTAAATAATCAGTAAATATAGAATCTTATACTGAAAAATGTCATTCACATTACTTATGTGACTTCTGAAACATCATACTTACATACTCCCAAAAAAATAACTACTTGTGTGCAACTATATTGCTTGTAACTCATTGCTTTGAAGCTATGTGAGCACCCACAGGGCACTTGCTAGGGGAAGTATGGATATTTAACAGACAGGTTAATTATGGACTGAGAGCTAGGAAATTTGCATATAGGTGAACTGCTTGGCAGAGTATTATCACTGGAGTGATTCAGTTTGCCTGTTCAAACAACCTGGTGAATCATAGAATCTAGTAGTCTCACTAATTCACCTAGTTCATCGGTGGTCATATTCTCAGTGCTAGTTTCTGGTTAATGTGGATGTTTATATCCATTTGTGGTACACTTTGGGGGCCGCAAACTACATCACAGAGCGTGAAGATGTGCAAAAGCCAAAGATAGTTGCATTACAGTTTGCTCGTGAGTCCAGAAATTGCAGGTCAGGTCAGTTTGCTTGAAAATATTTTATTTTTACATGGAAAACATAGAACCAAACCAATGATCAAGCATCCCTAGCTGATCACCAGGTATTTCACTTCTGTTTCGCCTAATGCATTGCAATAGGAGAGGAGAATACTGTTGTTGTCCTGAGGCAAAAGCTCAATATGGTGGACAGAGAGGGGTGCAGCATACTAAGGTTGCATCTCAACTGTGAATTCTGAGACTGCACCACCCAAAGATCACCCACTCATCAGATGACCACTGATGGGCAACAAGGTATGGTTGACATGGACAGGCCAGAGTTCACTGTAGACAACACTGATCACCATAACATCCTGCTTTCTTCTTAATTTTTAAGACCATGTTGTAATCATGGGCAGCTGGCTGGGCATGTATGTGGTCAGAGATTCTCAAGAAATGGAAAAAATGAACAGGGCATTGGAGGAGTGGAATGGCTGTGAAAGGACAATACTGGCAACTCCAGTGTAACACACAAGGTTGAAGGATTTAGAGACAGGGATAGATGAGGATTTAATTTCAATTTGTTAAAATAAAAAATTGCCAACATTCACAAATTTTATCCACCTAGGCTCAAAGTGGATAAATTGGGCAGCAATCTTTGCTTGTTTAGTTTTTAAACACAAGAGTGGACCATCTTTTTTTTTAAAAATGTTCCTTCTAGGTGAGTTTGAGAAGTTTTGTGCATTAAAATGTTCACATTGCTGAACTTTTTTGTGAAATCTTTACAAATCTTTACAAAATTTCACATTTAGGGAGCTTTGGTTTGTGCAAAGGGCATTGTATTTCACCGAAAATGCAATATTTGGAATAAAAACACCACTATTTTGTAAAAAGACAACACATTCTGGGCCTAAATTCTATTATTAGTCCCAAGTAGATCCAATGAATGAAACAGATTAGCATTTGGTAGTAACCAACAGGATTCCAGTCATGATTTTGCTTTTTCGTTTCATTTAGTTCTGTTTTTGGCAGCTGAGCAGACCCTATAGTCTGAAACAGATGGTTTGGGCCCTGGCCAAATACCCCTGCCCACCCTTGATGTAGAGAGACCCTAAGTGAGATGGACCAGTGGTCTGTCAATATAGGGGAACCTTACTATGTTACTTTGTGGGGGGGAGGGGGATTTTGAGAAGGAATGACACATAATACTTGTCCAAATACAAGAGTGAATTCACTGTTTCTTTGGCGTTTTCTCATAGAAAATTTAACTATGGCAACAGATCCACTGAGAATGCAAAATGGTGTAATAATCTTCATTCCTACAAATGGAGCCAATGTAATCCAGGGAAGCCAAGCAATCCCTGCCACTGTTATTCCCACACCAGGAACAGCGCAATACATCCAATGCGCAAGCCAGCCACTTGGAAGTAACCAGTTCCAGCAAAACCGCCCACTGGGACCACTGGAAAAATTCCTGAAAGCTGAGACCAAGACTCTGGCAGTAAGTACATTTGTCATCTGTGTATGTTCCTGCCCACGGTGACTTCAGTGATTTCTTTGCTGCTGCTGAAGCAGCATATGCTTTTGCAAAGTAAAAGAAAATAAAGCATAAAACCCTTCTAACACACCCTGGTTGACATTCTGTTAGTGGTAAACACAGAGATAAGTTTCTCTAATGTCTTCATGTGTCCTTTTTCAGACACTGAGGAGGTTGGTATTCCTGTTCTCGTTCCACAGACTTACTGTATAGCTTATGAACCTGCCTTCTCTAAAATGGCCATCCTGTGCCTAGTGGGGAGCAGACAGGATCAGAGAAATATCTGACTGTGTCCCTTTAGCCAGATGTAAAATGCTAACAACAGCACTGAGACACCTAGAGTATCCCTGTGAATCTAAGTGCTGATGTAATAATTTGGTTATGATTGTTTCTTTCTTTTCTGGAAACTCTCCATAGACTGGCACAGGGATGTAGCCGGGGGGGTCCAGGGGGTCCGGACTCCCCTTTCCATTAGATACAATGAATGGTGCATGCTGCCGCGCCGCAATGCCCAAGCCCCAATATAATGGTGACACTTAGTCTGGACCCCCCTATTCAAATTCCTGGCTACGTCCCTGACTGGCAGCTGCTGACTTGTGGACTGACACAAGTCCCTGGACCCCACCTTTGATCACTGCTCTAAACAACTGTCCCTATAGAAGTCCATTGGAGTGTCATAGCCCTGTCCCACCATCCAATAAATATAAATTTGTTAATTAGATGCAAATCTTACAAAACACTAGGAAGGCTCCATTGACTGGGTGAGTGTTGGCACCATGGAATTACTGAAAGAATTGGGCTAACATATCAGTCTGGGAGAGTGAGAGGGGATAGAACTGAAGGAAAATCTTTTTCATACACTCAGGGCTGTGAAAAAGTTCAGCATAAGGGCAGAAGTCATTTATTAGCTGCTCCACTTCTTTTAACTTTTTGTAATTAGTGAATGATGTCATTTGGTTTTTGTCTTAAATTTAAATTGATGTTTCCATACTTTTAAAGAGTAACTACATGTAAAATATTTAGATGTGCGCATGTCCAGATGTCTGCATATACAGTTTTCTATGAATTACCCCCCCCCCCCCAGAAAAACCCATGTAAAAATAAAGGAAAATATTTCCATTAACAAACCAACCCCCAAAATACCCTGTACATTAAAACCAATTGCTAGTCCCAACTTAAATAGCTTAATTGAGATTTGTTGAGTATTAAATGAATACAGTGTGCCCTTGCCCTTGCCTGGACACAAACACACACACACACACACCGCATAAGGCAAATAGCGTGTATGCTCAAGCATAGGCTTGCCATAATTGTCTACTTTAAACCAGGACAAAATGAAGGACAAAATTTACACCAAAATATAGGACAATTATAGGATAAAATTTAGCCCAAAATGTAGGACATTTAAGAAAAATGGAGGACCTTCAATGTCCTACATTTCAGGCTAAATTTTATTCTACAATTGTCCTATATTTTGGTCTAAATTTTGTCCTACATTTTGTCACGGTTTATAGTAGAGAATTATGGCAACCCTACTCGAGCCCCATTGGATATAATGGGGCTTGTGCATGATGTGCAGCATGGCGGGCACACACACCATTCATCCTCCCATCGTGCAGCTTTCAGCATAATCTGAAAGCCACATAAAAGGCCCCCACGTATAATGCGGGCACACTGTATTTATGTAAATTCCAATGGTTCATTGAGTCTTCTCTAGTTAGGGGCAGTTAGCCATTGGGATTTAGGTCTATATTTCTACCCATCACTCCAGAATGGTATCTTATATGCATACTTTCTCTCCACAGGCTATCCAGATCATCATTGGATTGATTCATATTGGCTTTGGGGCTGTGTCCACTGTGTTTATTGCTTATCCGTACATCAGCGTGTCTGCTGTTGCAGGTTATCCATTCTGGGGAGGACTGTTTGTACGTAGGATATCATTTGTCTTTGAATGCCAAAGCATTGTAATACTGTACTTGTTAACAGAAATGTGGGGAAAGGGAGGGAAAGAATGGGCACATTAGCTCTGCACACCCACACGTCTTGTGACTATTCTTCGTTGCTTTCCTTGCACACAGAGTGATCTGTTGAAGCCTTTTGTATCTGTGGAGAAATGAAAGGGATGACATTATGGTGGTTTGAAAACTGATCTCAAACTCTTGACACTATGTGGCTAAGTTTCCACTGAGTGAATCTTGCAAGGGAGTGCCATACATCTCTGTGATTAAGGATACAGATGTATATGCAGACATCTGGACATGCACACAGAAAAAAAAGGGTTCTTATGCAGAAACCTTTCTCTGCCCTCATTGACTGTGAACAGCACTTTTTAGTTCTGAACAAGAATGTAAACCAGATAGTCAACTCTTGCAAATGAGAGTTTTCCTAAGGAACACAGGAAACATATTCATGGGTAGTCATGGTAGCCATGCAGCAAACTACCACAAAATACAAAATACACAAAAGAGTGATACCTTTATTGGTCCAACTAAAAAGCCACAAAATATATTATGCAAGTTTTCAAAGCTTCACTGGCATCTTCATCAGACAAAGGTTTAAAATCATACAGGAGAAGAAAGATGATGATGTTAGAGTCACGGGCCTATATTTTGTCTCAGATGTTACTTCTGTTGTCAGTTAAGATGGTCTTGAGGGATATCAATGCATGCAGATGCCACTCCCTTCTTGGCCATGTGGGGACTAGGACAAAGGGCAATAAAACAAAGGTAATAAACTGTCAGCTCCATTAGCAACAGAAAAGTAACTTCCTGTGAGATCCAGAAATGCAGAGCATAGAAAAGTTGATATTTTTTTACTGCAACTTTCTCAGTCAGCTCTGGGGTCATCTCATCCGAGTTTGGCTTTGAGGCATAATGCTATGGTGACTTCAGTCCTATCTCAGGGAGTGTTCCTTGTTGCTACTTTACCCAATGACTTTTGGCATATGAGGGGCCTCTGGGTTTCATCTGCCTACATCAGGGGTAGGCAAACTTTTTGAGCTGGGGGCTGGGTTGCTGTCCCTCAGACAACTGGGGGGCCGAAGCCAAAAAATAAATAATTAAATTTTTTTTTAAAAAAAAATTAAATAACTAAACCAGGACAAAATTTTAAAATGGAGGACACTTTTTTAAAAAATGGAGGACACACGAAAAAATTTGCTGATTTTTTAAAAATGTTAATATAAATGCATGTTTCTGAGGCTTCTATAGACAATTGTCCCTCTTGCCCGCCGCTTGCCCCCCCTTGCCCACCTCCTCCTGATAGGCCAAAGGCCCTACGCCCTCAAGCGAGAGGCCAAAGACTCCAGCAGCAATCAGCGGCAGGACCAGCCTGGGGCCGGACCCAAGGCCTTGCCGGGCAGCATCAGGCCCGCGGGCCGCAGGTTGCCTACCCCTGGCCTACATAAAGAAGAAAGCACTGGGAAAAGTCAGCTAGAGATTTAGGTTGACTCATGATACACCAATATGGGTAAGAATTTTGTATGGTGTGTTTATGTTTTGTTTTGTTTTATGAGACTTTCCAAAATTCACAGATCATACATTTAATAGAGGTTTACTTAGATGAATGTCAAAGAAAATAAAATTGACACCTTCACCTCAGGCAAAGACCTTTGGGTATTTAGCTTTTAAAAGTATGA
>NC_056522.1:257234092-257266918 GCF_019175285.1 Sceloporus undulatus
GTACACCAAGCCTTCCATTCCAGTTTTCTAAAATGGTGTGTGTGTGTGTGTGTGTGTGTGTGTGTGTGTGTGTGTGTGTGTATTATTCTAGGTGTTTTGTCTGCCTTATATTTCTGAATTTATTCAAAGTTCAGATAGATAGATAGATAGATAGATAGATAGATAGAGCGCCAAAGTAATATTTTAAAATAAATGTGAAATTATTGCCAATATGTTTTTATTATTGTAAACCTGGGTGGAGAACTGTGGCAGGTCCGGGGGTAGTTTTCTGCCTTGGGACCAATGAGCAGCTGCACCAACTGCCAGAAAATGGAAGGAAACCAAAACAATATTAGGAATACTTTAAATTAATTCAGGTCTCCAGGATAGGATGAGCAACATCCAAGTGTACTAAAAGTACTTGTACGTGTAATCTCAGAACTACTGTCAGTAAACATTAAGAATTCTTAAAGGACAGAAAAGGTACCAGAATATTGGAGGAGAGCAAATGTCCCCATTTTCAACAACAACAAGGAGGAGGGGGGGGGGGCAAGCAACTACTGACCAGTCAGTTAAACATGCACTTAGAGAGGAATGTGGCAATTACTAATATCCAGCATGGGTTTCTCAAAAATAAGTCATGCCAAACTAATCTTATCTCTCTCTCTCTTTTTTTAAATAGAGTTAAAAGCTTAATAGATCAGGAGAATACTGTAGATATAGGGCCTGAACAGACAGGCCAAAATACAGCTGCTTCGGATCACTTTGGAAGTATGTTGTTTAAATGCTGCATGCATCCTAAGAGGCTGGAAGCCATGCCAAAGCCACGTGCCTCTCCTAAGGACTGGAGTGTAGCTTCAGCACAACTTCTGGCTTCTTAAGATGCATTTGTCATTTAAACAGCATATCGCCAAAGTGAACTGAAGCAGCTTTATTTGGGCCTGTCTGTTCGGGCCCATAGTGTATTTTGATTTGAGTAAGGTCTTTGGCAAAGTACCCCATGACAGTCTTGCAAACAAATTAGTAAAATGTGGGATAAACAGCTTGTAATTGGTTGACTGGACAAACACAAAGGGTGCTTACTAATGGCTCCTCTTCATCCTGGAGATAAGTGACTACCAGGGTGCCACAGGGTTTGGTCTGTACTATTCAATATCTTTGAATAGGTGTATCAGTGACTTAGATGATGAAATAGAGGGCAGGCTCATCAAATTTGCAGATGACACCCAATTAGGAGAGATAGCTAATACCCCAGACAACATGACCAGATTTCAAAATGACCTTAACATATAAGAGAGTTTAAGCAAAACTAACAATGAATTCCACATGTACAAATGTAAGGTACTCCATCTAAGCAAGAAAAATGAAATGCACAAATATAAGATAGGGGACACCTGGCTTGAAAGCAATACATGCGAAAAGGATCTAGTAGACCACAAGCTAAACACGAATCAACAGTGGGGTGAAGCAGCCCAAAAAAGCCAGTGCAACTCTGCATTGTATCAAGAGGAATATAGTGTCCCAGTTGAGGGAAGTATTAGAGCCATTCTATTCTGCTTTAGTTAGGCTTAAACAGGTATCCTGTGTCCATTCCTGGGCACCAGTTCAAGAAGGATATCAATAAGCTGGAATGTGTCCAGAGAAGGGAAATCAAGATGAGATCAAGCCCTACGAGGAATGACTTAGCAGCTGGATATGTTTGTTTGGAGAAGAGAAGACTGAGAGGTGACATGATAGCTATCTTTAAATATCTGAAGGGATGCCACATAGAAAATGGAGCAAGATTGTTTTCTGCTGCTGTAGAGACTAGAATATGAAGCAATGAATTAAAATTACAACAAAAGATATTCTACCTAAACATTAAGATGAACTTTTGTTACTTTGAGAGCAGTGTGACAGTGGAACAGAATGCCTCAAAGAGTAGTAGACTCTCCCATCTTTGAAGTTCTTTTAAAAGATGGGTATCTTCCAGGAATGCTATAGCTGTGCATTACTACACTATTTTCATCTGACAGCAGATTTCTAATATCTGGGTCAACAAAAATACCTTCATTTAATTTTGCTTCTGATATATTAGGGGCAGTCTTGCAGGGGTACTTAAAGCATTCTCCACTTTTTTAGGTATTGTCTTAACAAAATGTTTCATTAACTGTTTATTTACTTCAAGTACTCAAAGCACAACAAGAGTCTCATATTTATCCTGCAAAGGGTTTTCTGTTGAAATTGTCCAGGTGTTTGTGGATTTCAATGGTTTCCCTGTGCATCCTGACATGGTAGTGGTTGGCATGGTCCAGAATTTCAATGTTTTCAAACAATATTTTATGCCCAGGATGGTTGTGGCATGTTCTGCTACTGCTGATTTTTCTGGCTGGCCCAGTCTGCAGTGTCTCTTGTGGTCCTTGATTCTTGTTTGCACCCTGCATTTGGTGGTCCCTATGTAGACTTGTCTGCAACTTCATGGTATGCGGTAAACTCCTGCGGCTGTGAGCGGGTCTCTCTGGTCCTTGGCTGAGCGAAGCATTTGCTGGATTTTCTTCGTCGGTTTGTAAACCATTTGCAGGTTATGCTTCCTCACCACTTTGCCTATTCTGTCTGTGACTCCTTTGATGTATGGTAAAAATATCTTCCCTTTTGAAGACAAGCAGCCACCCAAACTTTTGATTTAAAGGGTTTTTTTAAATAATGCCTTTCCAGACAAAAGCCTCATCAAGCTTCTCCAAGTGAAAAACCTAAAGTCAAAAAGGAAAAGAACTTTAAAATAAAATAATAATAAAAGTAAGGCAATTCCCCATCCCCAAAAATTAGGCTTTAATTTGTAAAAGCTGACCTCAAAATTACCACAACTCGAACTGCCAAGGCTGAAACCAGAGACAGCTCCTGTACCTGTAATGATTGGGCAGAAGATGGCTATTCAACAGGTTGCTTGTTACCTGGTGGTGCGGCAAACAAAACCTGCTGAAATCCCCTCCTCTGCACGACTCTTAGAGGGAAAAGAGCCCTCTTGGGTTTTCAATCTGGCAAGCCTAACCAATATATAGGAGAACACTTTCAATAGCTTCTCTTTTAAAATGGACGTTCTGAGAAAGCTCACCCTTCATCAATTCCATGATAAAACACCTTCAAAAACACAAACAGCCAATGCAGCTAGATCCGCTAAACTTGGAAGACATCTGAGTCATGCATGTACCAATAGATAACAAAACATCATAAATGGGTCAAGTGCATAGATCACAACTGCCTTGAAGAACAACTACCTGTCATTTGCCTCCCACTGTGCTGTGGGGTTTCTTTGCTTCCAAGAAGGAAATTTCTATTAGAAAAACCAGAATCTAAATATCCACTGCACATTCTCAGCCATGCAACAAGGCAGCCAGGTGTGATGAAGAAATTGGACCAGACAGTTGAAAGACCAGACTCTTGGCACAAATACAATTGCAAAAGGATGATAGGTCTTTGCCTCAAAAGTCTCCAAAAGTGGCCTTTAGTGCTATAAACTTCCTAACTACTCAGGACATTTCCTTCACAGGTTCTGAGCTTCCAAAACTCAGAGGTCACCCCTGTTTGAAACATTTGGTCACATACCAAAAATTTAATGCAAACTACAAGACACCAGTAAGCTACCTCCTAGCCCTACAAGCCAGCAACAAAGCCTATGGTGGACACACTCCCTTTCAGTTGCATGCTGACTCAAAGAACCAAAACAACCTTGGTGCAAACAGCAGAGACACCAGGGCATGGACCCACATGGTAGAGTTCTTCCCATCTCACTCCCACAGTAACTTTTCCAAACCCAGGCACAGTCTAGTTTCAGTAGGGCTCGCAGAAGGCTTCGCGGCCCCTCATGTAAGGCATATGGTCCCTCATGGAGAAGGACCGCTGTCACATGACAAGACAATGGTGGTGGTCAACAGCACTGTGTGCTCTCTCCTGTTGGTGGCTGGGCCCAGGAGGGATTTTTTCTTCATCGTAGGAGGGGTAAGCTGAGAAGACGCTGGGATCAACCCTTTTGAGATGGCAGAAGCGGTCCAGTGCCATAGTGTCCAGGTAGAATGGTGGAAGGTGGGAGTCCTCAAAGCTGGTGAATCCAGAGAAAGGTGTGGGTAATCCCCTGTCAGCAGGGATGAAAAGGGAGTCATCATGGAATATGGAAGGAGGATTAGGCCTGTGGATGTTGTGCAGTTGTGTAATCCTCTTGTGCAGACCCTCACACCCTGAGGCCTGCCATTAGCAACAAACAATACACATGCAAATCACTCCTGCCTTTCCAGGTCACACAGTATATATAGCCAAATCCTTTCCAGGCAAACATTCTCTGAAGATGCCAGCCACAGATGCTGGCGAAACGTCAGGAAGAAACTCTGCTAGAACATGGCCACATAGCCTGAAAAACCCACAAAAAACAATTAAATACTTGTTTTATTAAAATATTTTATAATATCCATAGGGTACAACAATACAGCACAACATACAAAACAGTCATTTAGCAAATATACCAACTTAGTTATATACAAACAAAAATTTACAGCCTAATTCCATTGTGAATATTCTTCGTCTATAAACATTGGACTGAAATACAGCACTTTGTCTCCTGTGTACTTGCTGTTACATTCCAGTCTAATAACACAGTCATCTCTACTATCCAAGCCAGGCTAATAAACACAATAACTCAAGTCATGTGAACAACCTTCCATAACATTTCACATCTTGCAGCTTTAACAAATATTTCAGTTAATAAACATACAACCCCCCCCTCAAAATACAAACTTTTTCTCAAAGTAACCAACGTAGGCTCGGTACAGACAGGCAGGAAGGGGCAGGGTGGCAAGACACCACCCCTTTCTGCCCTGGATTGGTGCCATGACAAACTCACACCATGGCACTGATCAGGCCTCAGCAGAGCACAAAAAGGATGCTGGGCAGCTTGATCACACCCCTTTGGCACAGTCCCATTTGGGACTGTGCTAAAGAGACATCATTAACATGTGCGCCGCCTGAATGGGTGCATGCAAATATGGCACCTGGGCAGCACGGGGAGGAGTATGAGCATGAGGACGCTCAGCCCTCACTCCGCCCACAGACTGGTGCTTTTTTCGTCCGACTGTATCAGGCCTTACTATTCTTCCCAGTGATCTGTGCTGATACTTTTCATTTCACCCTCTGTTACAGCTACTTTCAGTAACAACAAAGGATGACTGCTTTTTATGCGCTCCCACTCTTGACAAACATGGAGAGATTTTTTTTTTTTGTCAGTACTTGATGGAGAACAGCTGTATTGCATTAGTTCAACTCCTTCTTGTAAACTCAAAACAGAGATGTCAGTTCAAAGGAAGTTCAATATCCTCCATTAACTTCTGCGTTAGGAGCGCTGAAGCCAAGTATCCAGAAAATCTCTCTTTTCAGGACAGATTTAAGCCCCCTTTCTTTCACACTTCACAGTTATAGCACTTTGATTCCACTTGAACTCACATGTCAGTATCTAATGGTATCCTGATTTTTGTATTTCAAAGATTATCCCTCCATAAACAGCAAATGTCAGGATTTACAGAACTTTAAAAAAAAAAAAACTGTGTGTGGGTGTATGCCTTCAGAGCCAGTGTGGTGTAGTAGTTTTAGCACTGGACTACAACTCTGGAGACCAGGGTTTGTACTGCACACAGTCATGGAAACCCACTTCACCATAATGTAATAAGAAATGAAACTTATTATCTGGTGAAGGTTCAAAGGACATTGTGCTGTGTTCAGCTATTCAGGATGTGGTCTGTTCAGGCAATTCAATAGACTGTTTGCAACCTTTCACTTAGGCAGACTATTTGCAAGTTTCCACTAAGTGCATTTGTTAAAGATTATGCTTGGACTTCTTTTTACAATTGAGTTTGATCTAATATTACTCATGAAGCCTCTTCCAAAAATGGTTGCTAGATTATCTTTCCACTGCAAAGAGCAGTAATCTTCTCATTTAAAAACCTATGATGGAGAGTCAACCAGGCTGAAGAAGCTGAGGAAGAAATCAAAGAAACAGAAACAGTCACAGCATCCACATTTTACCATTGATATGGTCAGCGTATTAACAGCTGATTACAGCTGTGGATGTTAACAGCTGTGGATGTTTCTTTGGCTAATTGTCATAGCCAATACTCCACACATATTCCCAAAAGCCCTTTAGTGATGTATCCGGACACTAATAGGCAATGTTTAACCATCCCACATATGTCTTTGTCTCCACCTTTTGTAGGCAGATTTCATGCAAAAAACAAAAACAAACAAACTTTCAAATGTCACTTTTTGAATGACAGCTCCCAAAAGCCAGGCTTCTGAGAGTTGTTATCCAGAAAAGTAATTTCCCCAAGCATTCTCTGTTGTTGTTTTTCTCTCTGAGTACAAGCTTCCTGTTTGTAATTTTCTGTTCAAACTGCACCTTGTGCCCCCCCCCCCCATTTAAACCTCTTTGTTTCTCTTATGCCTCTTTATTGAGAAATATGGGCTAACCTTGTCCTTAATATAGTAATGAGTGCTGTAGTAAAATGGTCCCCCTCACGTCCCACTACCACTCAAGAGAGCTTTATCAAGCTCATCAGCTTGGTTGGTTCGCAATTAAAAAGTTTTTAAAGTAAGAAGATCATTGTCAAGCATACTTACTGCTCTGCCTCTGACTTGAAGGAGTGCATGAAACTTAGGCCCGTTACAGACGGGCAAAAAGTACGTGCTCGGCATGTACTAGGGTTAGAAAGGGGCATCCTTTCTGAATGCCCCTAACCCTAGTACGCGCCAAGCGCATACAAAATGACAGCATCTGTTCTACACGGGTACCGCCATCTTGACGTCGCAGACGCCTAGCGTCCGCACATCATGTGGTGGAAATGATGCTGCAAGTGCGCCATTAGCGACTTGCAGCGCCATTTCCACACCACAAGAAAAAGCTGCATTTTGCATCTTCTTTTTTGTTGCATCCGGGAATCGCGCGGTTTGTCCGCTGCGGTTCCCGGATGAGGCAACCAGCAGCACCAGCAGAGCACCCTTTTTGGGTGCTCTGTAAAGCGCCTTAGAATCTCAGAGGAAGGCAATATCCCCTCTAAACAAATCTTGCCAAGAAAATTATGTGATAGGTTCACCTTAGGGCCACCATAATTTGGAAACAACTTGAAGGCACACAGTAACAATAACAATAACAACAATAACATCCTGGCACACTGCACACATTTCAACAATATCTGACCCCATCCTCATGGGGGTGTCCTACACTCATTTATTCTCTTCACCTACAGGCTAGTTTCCCATACCAAAAAGTGGCCTTGCCATTTCATTTCCATGCACAAAGGATAGTTCCCAATGCCTTTGTTCACAAACGACCATCATACTTCATTCCCATGCACAAAGGATTTTGAATTTGAATTTACATTCTCATATACCAATGGCATATATATGTCTATCCCTAGCTTCCACTCCACCCAATGCATCTGACGAAGTAGACTTTAGTCTACGAAAGCTTCTTTCTTTCAGTTAGTCTCAAAGGTGCTACAAGATATCTCCACATACTGATTCTACAGATTAACACGGTTATATCTTTTAATTCTAATAATAACATTTGTATCTGAAATTTTGAGAAGCCATTAAACAAAGAGACAGGGGCAGGAATGTTTTCCTACTTGGATCTAATACACAATTGGATTGCTGTTAATAAAACACTTCTAGGGTTGCTGCCACACTGCAGAATTAATAATGTTTGACAACGCTTTAACTGCCATGGCCCCATCCTATGGAATCTTGGGATTTGCAGTTTGTTTTGGCACCAGAGCTCTCTGACAGAAAAGGCTAAATATCTCACAAAACTGCAAAACCCAGAATTCCGTAGCATGAAGCCATGGCAGTTAAAGGGGTGTCAAACTGCATTATTTCTACAGTGTAGATGCACCCCATGTCTTCTGTTGAAATGACATGTTTAACACTACTTGACCTTGCCCTCAAAACTTTTTTTTTAAAAAAAAAATAGCTGAACTACTGCAAAAAATGTGACGGCTTGATGTCTTTGCCCCCACCTCACCCCCCGCTACTAATAAATCCACAAAACTGTAGGTGTCAGCCATATTTTGGGCAATTCCTGAAACTGAAAGTTGATGTCATGTCAGTTTCAGTTTCAGTCATTCAGGGGCTAGCCATGCAGGAGCCTCGAAAGAAATTGCTTGGTAGACTGAGCAAAAAGGATCTGTGAACCCCACTTCCTGGAATATGAATTGAAGCACCTACACTGGGCTCCACAGGCTAATGGGTACTTCAGTTCAGACATCAGAAGGGCTATCATATCCAGAAAAACCCATAGACAAACAACTGCCCAAAGGGAAGGTATTTCTACCATACATCAAAGGAGTCACACACAAAATAGGGAAACTGGTGAGGAAACACAACCTCCAAATGGTCTACAAACTGACCCTGACTATCCTTCCTGTAGTATGTCTTATTTTAAGTTCTGTTTTTGGACATGTTCCTTGAATGTGAACTTGAATGATTGTGGCTCCGACCTTCATCATTTAACCCTTATTTATTAAACCTTACTGAAAATATATAAAAATGAAACAAGATGCTACACATTTTTTTCTGAAATGGGGGAGATAGCAAAGGGGAAGAGGGAGCAGCACACATCCTCTTTCCCCAGACGGTATGACATGTCATGCCACTCCATCAGAAATGGGAAATAAAATTGATTTTGTAGTTGTTCATTCACTAGTATACTGTGATTGTTTTCCAGCAGAAGCCTCCAAGTTCATTGCTATCCATGGTAACCTTCATGTGGAATTGCAAATGACTGTTTAGACTATTAGGGAAATGGTCCTTCAGTGAGCATCTCTGTACACTCCATTTACACTGATAGACATGATATAGTTGTTTGAATGGAGGTCTAGTTCTCTCACACTACAAATATATAACCATTTTTTAAAAATCAATTAATCAAGTTGTTGCATTGAACTTGATTACTGGAGTAGAATTTTGGAGCCCCAGTGATCACCTGGCTTGCCAAACCTTCTTGAATCTCACAGTATCCCCCTCCAAGCATATCTGATTGAGAGGGACCCACTGCTGTGAACCTCTAGCTGGTTTAGGAGATGGGCAGCTTCTCAGTGAAAACAGTGATCTCATGAAGCTGCTTACAGCAGCTACAAGATTGGGGAGGGAGTCATGAGATGCAGTTCTTGCTGGGCTGGGGACTCTCATAAGCAACTCATGTATCACAAGAGTACAGATGAGCCTTAAATAGACCCATGCCATGTAGTCGACCTCTTTTCTGCCAGACACTGAACACTTGCCCACCCTGTGTGGCATTTTGGGTTTCCGCAGGCATTATTTGCTGGTCATCTTACCGGGCCAAGAAGGATTTTTTTTTCAGGTCTCAGTGACATGTTTTTCAACTTTCTGGGAGACTCCCCATGGGTTTGGGGGTCACTTTTTCTATATGTTAACCATATATATATATATATATATATATATATTCACTTTTCACTAAATTTTTAGCTTACTGTTGCTGATTATTTTCCCCCAGCACTGGCAGGTATTAAGGTGAGAGAAAAAACCCTGTACAGTAAATTGGGCTCAATATAGACATAGTAGGTGAAGAGTTGGCCACAGATGGGCCACCTCTTCCATTGGGGCAGATAAGGGGGCAGGATTCCAGACTAGCCCTCTCTGCATTCCCACAGTCAGGTGAAATTTGGCTTCGGCTCAAGTCTAGGAGCTCAACCTCAGGATATGCAAGGAAAGCTGGACCGATCTTGTGTTTCTGGGTTTCCCTTCTCACCTTTGTTTGGCTGATTTTGTTAAATGCTGTCACTAATAAAGGCTACACAGCAGCACTCCTCTCACAAGACAGTGATTCCCAGCGAGACTGAAGGAAGGAAGGGAAAGAGGCAATCTGGTGATTGAGAACTTTGGAAGCCAAATGAAATACTTTTTTTCCCCATCTACTCCTCTGGGTACATTCATGCAGTGAACACGAGTGTACCACATCCTAAAACTGCCTAAGCCACCCCACTTCCTGTTTTGCTCTCACTTCAAACTGCTTTCATCTTTAGCACACCCTGGTGAAGTTGCAGGACCACTCTCAGAATAAGGACATCATGGAGTGTAACACAACACGTAAGTACTTTTGAAGTGAGAGTGAATGAATTTGGGAATGCAGCTCAATTTGATCCATGGTTCAGATGTGAAAGGCTTCCTAGTTCCAGTGCTCCTTCTCAGCATAAGCAGAGGCTTTCCCATCTCTGCTACTGAATAACCAGAAGTCAACTAAAGAGTGGGAGGCAATTCACAGGAGACATTTTAAAAATCATGTACACTGTTTGTTTTTTGTGGTTGTTTTTCTTTAGTTTTGATTTTGGTCAGTTTAGTTGAGGGACACATTACTGTACACAACAATGGTTGAGAACTAGAAAAATGTTTAATCAGACAATATGTGTATCCCCACATAATGGAAGACTTATTACCTGAATGTAGTTTTTGTATAGGAACTCAACATGTATTATGGTTACACTCACAACATCTTGAAAAGCATACTCCTTTATGCTCATGAGAAGATGAGTTCAGACACGTTGAAGAAACAGTGGGGAAGAGTTTAAAGAAAGCTGAGTTTTCAAAATGGCCTCAGTAATTAGAGGAAGATCTGGTGATATTCCCTGCAGTCATCTCACTTAGACCAGCAAAAATGTCTATCTAGACAGCAAAGTAGATACTGGTTTTATTCAGAATTTGAAAAGCCAGGTTTAAATAGAAAGGTTAATTTGTTTTCTTAATCATTATTGAGGTCAAAATCTAACACATTTATATGTGTAAAATGGAAAGATACTGTTATTCCAACAACAACAACAACAACAAAAACAGATTGGCTGGTGAAAATAATTGAACTTGCTAAAATGGACAAATTGACAATGCTGAATAAGGTGAAATCCTTGAATAATTTTAAGAAAGATTGTGAATTGTTTATTACTTTTCTACTGTTTCATTGAAACCGTACATTGGTTTTAGGTTTTGTAAACTAAACAGTTTGCGTGATATAGAAGCATAAATATATTATCATTTAAAGTAAGTATATTCAACTGTGGAATGCAGTCATCATTTAGGGAGTGGGAAGTCAGTAGTGTTAATATTGTTTCTTTTTGCTGTTTTGTAGCATTTATAGTTTTATTGTATGTATGGTTTAAATATATAGGCAACATATCTGTGCGGTTAGTTTTCCATGTCTGAATAATTTTTTTAAAAATCTGATGTATTTATATTAACATTTTAAAAAGTGTTTAACAATGAATCAGAGAATCAGAGTTGGAAGAGACCACAAGGGCCATCCAGTCCAACCCCTTGCCATGCAGGAAGACACAATCAAGTACACCCAACAGATGGCCATCAGCCTCTGTTTAAAAACCTCCAAAAAGGAGACTTCATCACTCGCCAAGGCAGGGTATTCCACTATCTTTTCCTGCACATCTTAATTATTATGCCAACTGTTTTCCTCAATTGGAAGTCAATCTACAAACAAGAGTTTCTGTCCCTACAAATCTTTGCCAGTGTGAATAGCAGAGCTCCTCTTTCATGAAAACATAGCCAGTCTGAAAACCAAAGCTCCTGTTGTATGTTGCATAACAGAGATCATTTCATTGTTATACCTCTCCAGGGCTTGAAACAGAACAACAATAACAAAATAATAAGTCAAAACTCACTATTCATTATTTCGAAAATTAACAAGACTGAGCCTTGCTGTGTGAAGATGAGAAGTTGTTTTCCTCCACTATTCAAAAATCCTTGACCATGATTCCTATTTTCTCACTTTTGATTCTATTTTTTGGGATAAGAACAAGCAATGTTTTGTTTTTAGTTTATACGTTTCTTTTACAGACAGCTTAGATACAACAGCACAGCCAATGAAGCTGGCTAATGGAAGAGTGGTCATCATAGATCCAAATGGCAGCGAACAGATTCCTAGTAATGTAATGCACTATATACAATCTGGAAGCCAACAGTATGGAAGTCCAGGTGGACAACCTCAGCAGAACTCTCTTGTTAGGGCACTGGAGAAGTTAATTAAACTAGAAGCCAAGACTCTGGGGGTAGGTATGTTTGATATTTGTTAAGGTCCAGACCTAACATTATTTAGTAATGATATGCTATTAAACATGTGAAAAACTGCTCTATATCAAAATTTCATAGTGTTATGCAATCAAGGGAGGCATCTTTAAACCAGGATGTTCTCCTTTTTATTTTTTTTAACACCTAGGGCAGAGATGGAGAACCTTTTAGGGGCTAAATGCCCAAACTAAAAGGTCTTCCAGAACTGTGTGTTATCCTGTGCCAGGGACTGGACTCTGGGGGAAGGACTTCCAAGGCAGGACTTCTTTCGCCCACCCTTCCAGGCCTTCAGCTGCCCATCCGGAGACAGCTGAAGGCCCAGGGGGGTGAGCGGGGGGAGGAGAGGATGAGGCACATGCCTGTTCCTCCTCCTCCCCCAGAGTCATCCCCAGCCATTAGCTGCCTCCAGAGAGGCAGCTTGAGGCTGAGGAGTGTTGGGAAGGGGGAAGAAGAGGTTGCGCCTGTTCCTCATCCTCCCCCCGCACCATCCCCTGCCCTCAGCTGCCTCCAGAGAGGCAGCTGAAGGCCTAGGCTGGTGAGAAAGGTGGAGGAACAGGCACATGCCTCTTCCTCATCCTCCCTACCCTCTGCATGCCAGGGAAAATAGCTTCGTGTGTCATGTATGGCACATAGAATCATAGAATAACAGAGTTGGAAGAGACCACAAGGGCAATCCAGTCCAACCCCCTGCCATGCAGGAAATCCAAATCAAAGCATCCCCAACAGATGGCCATCCAGCCTCTGTTTAAAGACCTCTAAGGAAAGAGACTCGTCTCCACCACACTCCCAGGGAGTGTGTTCCACTGTCAAACAGCCCTTACTGTCAGAAAGTTCCTCCTAATGTTGAGGTGGAATCTCTTCTGCTGTAGCTCACATCCATTGTTCTGGGTCCTAGTCTCTGGAGCAGCAGAAAACAAGCTTGCTCCAACCTCAATATGACATCCCTTCAAATATTTAAACAGGGCTATCATATCACCTCTTAACCTTCTCTTCTCCAGGCTAAACATCCCCAGCTCCCTAAGTCGTTCCTCATAGGACATAGCTTCCAGACCCTTAACCATTTTAGTCGCTCTCCTTTGGACATGCTCCAGTTTCTCCACATCCTTTTTGAATTGTGGTGCCCAGAACTGTACACAGTATATTCTGCTCTGGTCAGGTGAGGCCTGACCAGAGCAGAATATAGTGGCACTATTACTTCCCTTGAAACACTATACTTTTATTGATGCAGCCTAAAATTGCATTGGCCTTTTTAGCTGCTGTGTTGTACTGTTGACTCATGTTCAACTTGTGGTCTACTTGGACTCCCAGATCCCTTTCACATGTAGTTTCATTCAGCCAGGTGTCCCTCATCCTATATCTGTGCTTTTCATTTTTCCACCCTAAGTGCAGTACCTTACATTTCTCCGTGTGGAATTTCATTTTGTTAACTTTGGCCCAGCTTTCTAGTCTATTCAGGTCATCTTGAATTTTGATCCTGTCCTCTGGGGTATTAGCTACTCCCCCTAGTTTGGTGTCATATGCAAATTTGATAAGTATGCCCCCAATTTTGTCCTCCAAGTCATTGATAAAGATGTTGAATAGCACTGGGCCCAGGACAGAGCCCTGTGGGACCCCTCTGGTCACTTCTCTCCAGGATGAAAAGAAGCCATTGTTGAGCACCCTTTGGCTTCAGTCACCATCACGGACCTAGGTTGCATCTATACTGTAGAAATAGTGCAGTTTAACACCACTTTAACTTCTGTTGCTCTATCCTACAGAATCCTGGGAGCTGTAGTTTTGTGAGGCACCAGCACTCTTTGGCACAGACAGCTTAAGGCCTTGTAAAAACTACAAATTCCAGGATTCCATAAGATGTAGCTACAACACTTAAAGTGGTGTCAAACTGCATCATTTCTACAGTATAGGTGTACCGAACATCACTCATGATTAAGCTACTCCTACACTAGCTACAGAAAGCTGCAAAAAAAGTACACATAGCTCAAGACCGAGTAATGGTTTGGGACAGGATGGATGTAACTGTAGCTTTGCTGAGAAGTCAGAAACCTCTTTCCACAATTTTCAGACAACTGCTCAGTTTATTCCTCAGTTCAGACATTGTCATGTCCTAATGATAACCTAAGGATAACAATATTGTTGGTCCTTTTCCCAGTAGCCCAGTGAATGTTCCAGCTCCTTCCAGCTCCCTCCTTGAAAAGAACATGCCCACTCCCCTGTCTATTCCCTCTAGCTTTGGTGAGGACAGCAGGAATTATCTTCACTTGCACCAGCACCTTTCCCCCAAAGTCTCCTGATCTGCATTTGGGAAACAACATTTTCTACATCTGTCTCCATGGTACAACAGGCATTTGTTCATTCCCCCACCAGCAAAACTGTCCCCTTATTTTGAAAGTAGCATGAAAAGACTTATGATGCGAGCATAGTGGGATGCTCCTGTCACTATCGCACAATTGCTTGAAGATTATCAAACAATATAATGTGATGTCACCATAATCGCATCATTATCCCATGAATAAAGAGTAATTTTAGCACCACTTTTCATTCATGAAAAAGTCCTGTGAATGAAAAGTGGTGCTAAAATTATTCTTTATTCGTGGGATAATGACATGATTATGGTGACTCATGATGTCATCTGATAACCTTCAAACAATTGTGCAATAGTGATGGGAGCATCCCGCTGTGCTCCCATCACTTTTCAATGTGTGAAAGAGTCCTTAGTATTGTTTCAAGAGGGCTTTGTTTGGAGAAAAGGCCTAAAAGAAGAAGGAACTACAGAGTGATTTTAGACAGTGATTGATAGCAAAGCAGGACTGACAAAAAATATCTCATACACAGCATAAAGACTGAAGAAGTTTGGTGCTAATGTTGCACTTTGTTATGTGGGTTAAAGTAGGTTTTTTCCTCCCTATTTAATCTGTTTCAGGATTAAACCATCTTGAAAATGGCAGCCACATATTCTTGAGGCAAAGACATGTTTCTGGTTTGGTTTTGTATTGAGCAGAGGGAATAGTCTAAACATCCATGCTGGATTTTTATCAATATTGAAGTGGTGGTCTGAATGCGTGCATGTTCAGGCCTCAGGGACTTGCATAATCTTCTGTGTGCCTTTTCTTTCCACAGGCCTTACAGATCATGATTGGACTGATACACATTGGCCTTGGAATCATCTCAGGAATTATTGGAATTGGTCACTACATTTCTGTTGCATTTTATCCAGTGTACAGTGGACTGGGTGTAAGCCCTGTATTTCTTTTATTGACAGCTGATGTGCTTCAGTGTCTGCTGTTTTAAACTTAAATCTTAGGGGATATCAGGATGTGGAGACCTTCCTGATATTCTTGTACTACAACTTCCATAACAAGGGATGTCAGCAAAACTCACTGTGATTCTGGCCCTATACAGACTGGCCTGAAAGCCCAGTCTGGGGGTGGAGTCGGGGTGTCGTGGTCAGATGATGCACACCCTGACTCTGCCCCCACAGTGCCATTATGCTGTGCGCCACTCCATATGGCATGTGGCATCATGTCGCTCCTCTGGTGCTGCGTCCATATTGTGCAGTGCCTTAGTAGTGCCATATAGCTGTACTGCTGTGGCTATAGCACCCTTTTAAGGGCGCAAAAAGGAATCGCTTTCATGGCTCCATTTTGCACCCTCAAAAGGCTGGATCAGGGCTGTGGTGTGCAGTTGCCATGGCCCTGATCTGACTAGGAAAGGGGCAGCACCCTGCTGCCCCTTTGGGGAGGTCTGTCAAGCCCCATACTCTCCACCTGTCCCAGTTACATCTTTATCACCTGACTTCTTCAGCTTCTTTTAAAATGTCCCTGTTTTCCTCTTCTCTTCTCACTTTACCACTTTCTCCTCAATTTATTCCAGTTGCTGCAAGCTGAATTCAAAATATAAAAGCAATTTGCACTCAGTTAACTGAGGAGAGAGGAAAGGAAACTGGGCGGAGGGACAACTCTGTAGCCTCTTCTAGCATATGTCTTCTTCCTGATTAATACATGTTTCCATCTTGACCGTAACCTGTTTGGCCATAAATGTGAAATGTTTGAGGGTCTACTATGAATTCCTGTGGTCCTGAATTCCCCCTTCAGACTACTGGTGCCTGTGGCTGGATTGTAAGGAGCACAGCCTTCACATAAAAATATATAAAAACTGTATCCATAAACATGTCTTCATTTAGGCAAGCTAATTATCTTATAACCATCTATTAACAAGTTCAGTGTACACAAACTTTGTTTCATGCACAACATTATTTAAAATATTGTATAAAATTACCTTCAGACTGTGTATAATAAGGTGTATATAAAACATAAATGAATTTCATGTTTAGACTTGGATCCTATCTCCAAGATATCTCACTATGTATAAACAAATATTCCAAAATCCAAAACACTTCTTGGCCCAAGCATTTTAGATAAGGGGCACTCAAATTGTACTTTAAAGGCTGTTCCCTGGCAATGGAGAAATAATGTTGTTGTTTATAAATTGATTTTTCTCCCAAACACCAAACATTTCTATCCAAAATACTGTAAGACAAGGCTCCAGTCATAAGAACCCAGATAATCCTCTTGAAGTAACCCATGTTTGGTAGACAGCCACAGTGGATGTGATGCAGTTATGACTTGGCCATGTTTTATCATGCATAAACCTGGCAATGAATCAAGCAGTTGCTTCTGACTTGCCATTCAAGTCATGAGTTGAGTTTTTTGGCCCCTTAAAAAGACCAGTCCCATTTTCCCTAATGGCTGCAATGCCTAAATATCTGTGGCCAAAGCCTCTAAGAGGGAATTTTGTATGGCTCAGAGACCCAAGGAGGGGCCCATGAATTTCTGATGGCCTCCTCCCTCAAAAAACCCCACAACCACACAACCCTCTTCTATTGTATTATTTTACAAATAATAGCAAACACATAGCTCTTCTTTTCTTTTCTTTTTTCCTTTCTTTTTTGGCTTTTTACAGGGACTAGTCTATTTTTCCTATGAAACAAGTGGATCATTTCACCCTGTTAATCAAGTATTAAATCAAACATTGCCAGAGAAATTGCTTTTGAAAGGGTTGCAGGTAAAAAAGCCCCCAAAGCCCTCATTTCAATAGCTAATTAGGCTTATTGTCACTTTGTATCAAATTTGTAGTATATTGTTATCTGGTCATTCTGGCGCAAAGGAAAGGCATTTCAAAAGTTTACTAGTGGCCATGTTCACATAGGAGTTTATCAGACAAGGGAAATTGGAAGTATAATCCAATGGCAATCTGAACACAATCATGGGGTTTAACATTATTGCATGATAGACTACCACACACAATTTCAGGCAATGGGAAGTCAGTCCAAACGCAATCATGGGGTTTCACGTTACTGCGTGAGAGGTGATCACACACAATTTCGGGCAATGGCAAGCTATTTTCGGGCAATGGGAAGTCAGTTTGAATGCAATTCGAATTCATGTAAATTTGCTGAACTAGCGAATTCATGTGAATGGGTTCTGGCCCCACTTTCTTTTCATTTGAAATTAAGAGAAATTCCTCCTGTGTGATAAACTCCATAGCCTGAGATTAGCCATCATGTTCAATTATGCTTTCATAATCATACACCCAAAGCTGTCTGCTTTGTTCATATTTTATGATAAGCATATTTTTGTACACAGAAGGAAAAACTATAACTTTAAAATGTCATGTTATACCATTATCTTTATTGAAAAGACTTAATTGAGGATTTAAGGTCCATAAAGCCTCAATTTTGAAAGGAGACCCGGCCAAGCATCCAAAAGCATTCTGGTACCATCTTGTACAATTTCTCTTGGAGGTCCTGTCTGTGGCTCACAATTAAAATATAAAATATTAACTTGCCAAATTCACAGATTTTCTTGGCACGTTTCCCTAGATGGGGGGGTGCCATTGCCATCCTCCAAGCCTGAGAGAATATAATTTGCCCAAGGTTACCCAATGGGGTTCTATGACCGAGCTAGGATTCGAACTCTGGTCTCCTGAGCTCTAGTCCAATGCTCAAGCCACTATATCATGCTGGTTCTTATTACCGCCTGAAAAAGAGAAAAGACTGAAGGAAAAGTATGTTATTAACTTATATCTCTCCCATAGCATGGAGGGAGGTATTTGTGCCTTTTAGTAGTGAGTACTTTTCTTTAGATTTTAAATTCATTACCATCAAATGCATTTATTCCTTTTCTTGTTGACAGTTTATTGCTTCTGGATCTGTGTCCATCTCAGCTCAAAAACATTGGAATACTAGATTGGTAAGATGCAGTTCCTCCTCCTGCCTCCCTCATCCAAACTGCAAAGTTTGGAAATATTGCTTTCTTTGTGCTACAATACACATATAATCCCCAGGCTTGCAGCAGAGCAACATTTCCATCATATCTCTCCCTCTCTAATGCTGCAAATCAAACAGAAAATGAATACAAATAACTCTCCCCTTTACTAAATACAGTGGGCCCTTGTTATCCACTGGGATTTGGTTCCAGGACCCCCTGTGAATAACAAAATCCGTCAGTGCTCAAGTCCCATTAAACACAATGGCATAAATCAATGGAAAATCACAGTTTGCTATTTGGAATTTATACTTTTGGAGGGAATGTTTTCAAGCAGTGGATGCTTGAATCTGTGCATAAAAGATCCGTGGATAAGGTGGGCTGACTGTATTTAGAGTGATTTATTTCATCACTTCTATTTAGACATTATTTACTATGTACCAGAGTTATTTGTATTAGTCCAGGGGCATCATTGGGGTGTGTGGACTGTATCAATTCACACCCTAAGTGATACTACTGCTCCCCAAACATCTGCCTTTTGGCAGAAATGAGCTGTGGTGTTCGCTGAAGAGACGGTGTGAGTGGGGCAAGGCTCAATGGGAAGCGAAAGGAGAGGGCCCTGTTGTTGTTTTTTTAAAAATAGAATTTAAAATGTATATAATTTAAAAAATTAAAATCTAAAACATTTAAATTGTTTTTGTTATTTCAAAATTTTCTTTAAAAGCATCACATCTTAGCATATTTTCACTTTAATGGCATGAATGATGTACATGTAAATACATTTAGGCTGTGTATATGATATTGTAATTTAAAGATATAATTTTAATTTTGCTAGTTGTATATGTCACAACTATTGTCATTACATTCAGTGGCATAAGGGAGTTACGATTTATGAGTGACATTAGTACAAAAACATTACTGAGGATTCTGCATAGTGTGGTATGGAAGGAAGTCAATGGCGGGGTGACACCATGTGTTACCGCACTGGGTGACACCAACCTTAGTGATGCCACTAATTAGTACTGTTCAGCAGACTCTTTAGCCCTCCTAGAACAAAATGTGTGCAGAGAGACAACCATGTGTTACCATTGTCTACCCTTCCAAACTTGTCCCAGCCTTGGCACAAGGTTCCCTACTCCTCCTCCTCTTTGTTGACTTTTATCTTTCTCTATTTCAGATGAATACCAGTGTGGGAATGAACATCTTAAGTGCTTTCCTGGCATCCAGTGGCATTGTTGCATATATATGTGAATTAGCTATAAATCTAAATGTTTCAAAACTATATGGTGTTTCCCCATCATACGTAAGTGAACAAGTTTCATAAAGAATTTTGACTTTATGGACAAGGGGATGGATGGGTGGATGGATGGATTTCAAGAAGTTCTTCCTAATGTTGAGGTGGAATCTCTTTTCCTATAGCTTGCATCATTGTTCTGAGTTCTGGTCTCTGGAGCAGCAGAAAACAAGCTTGCTCCATCCTCAATGTGATACCCCTTCAAATATTTAAACAGGGCTATCATATCACCCCTTAACCATCTCTTCTCCAGGCTAAACATCCCCAGCTCCCTAAGTCTTTCCTCATAGGGCATGGTTTCTAGACCCTTCACCATTTTGGTGGCCCTCCTCTGGACATGCTCCAATTTGTCAACATCCTTTTTGAATTGTGGTGCCCAGAACTGGACACAGTACTCCAGGTTAGGCCTGGCCAAAGCAGAATAGAATGGCACTATTACTTCCCTTGATCTAGACACTATACTTCTATTGATGCAGCCTAAAATCACATTGGCCATTTTAGCATTGCGCTGGTGGCTCATGTTCAACTTGTAGTCTACTAGGACTCCTAGATCCTTTTCACATGTAGTCTTGTTAAGCCAGGTCTCCCCCATCCTATATCTATGTGTTTCATTTTTCCACTCTAAGTGCAGTACTTTACATTTCTCCATATTGAATTTCATTTTATTAGCTTTGGCCCAGCTTTCTAATCTATTCAGGTCTTCGTGAATTTTGATCCTATCCTCTGGAGTAATAGCTACTTCTCCTAATTTGGTGTCATCTGCAAATTTGATAAGTATGCCTTCTATTCCTTTATTCAAATCATTGATAAAGATGTTGAATAGCACTGGACCCAGGACAGAACCCTGTGGCACTCCACTGGTCACTTATTTCCAGGATGAAGAGGAGCCTTTGGGTTAGGCCAGTCAAACAATTACAAATCCATGTAACAATTGCTTTGTCTAGCAGACTCCAAGAAACATGATCATTCTCACCTAAGGATCCCACCACTATGCACCCCATTAACCATGTCATCCTTGTTGGTTAGGATCAGAACCAAAATGGCTCATCCTCTTGTTGCCTCTTCCATCATTTGGATAATGAAATTGTCTTCCAGGCAACTAAGGAATTTGCTAGAGCTTAATGTTTTGGCTGAATTTGATTTCCAACAACTATCAGGATAGTTGAAAACACCCATCATTACTATGGGTGATGAGTGATAAACTCCGTTACATCTCTCCTTTCTGAGTGTGTGGTCCTCTGTTCTAGAAAGGCTTCATCCAGTTCCTCAGTCTGACTTTGGGGGGGTCTGTTGAAGACTCTCACAATAACATCCCTGTTGTTTCCCTACCCTTTAATTTTTATCCAGATGCTCTCCACCAGGCTTATAGGATTTAGGTCCTGGATCTCTTCACAGATGTAGACATCCCTGACATATAATGCTACTTCTCTCCTTTCCTGTTTGGCCTATTTCTCTTAAAAAGGGTTATACTCCTCTACTTCCACATTCCAATCATGAGACTCATCCCACCAGGTTTCAGTGATTCCTGTTATATCATATTTGCTTTGTTGTACTAGGAGTTCAAGTTCATCTTGCTTATTTCCCATGCTCTTTGCATTACTGTAGAGACACTGAAGAACATGGATTCTCCCTCTTGTGTAAAGTTTTCTCCCTCCCACTGGGTCCCTGCACTATTTGCCTTGTTCCCTCTATAACCGTTTGATTATTGTCTCCAGCCCTTGGTGAACCCTTGCCTTCCAAAGTACTGTCTCTCTTCCCTGCATAACTCAGTTTCATTTGTGGATTTAAACAAGGGTGAACAACTGCATAGATGTCAGGGGCCTACTCTTCTCTGGCCTTCCAGTGCCCCCCCCAAAAAAGCCCAAATGCCTCTGTTTTCCTCTGCAGCCCCTCCCAAAATGGTGTCACATCTCTTCCTGACACCATTTAGACAGGAGCTCCAGAGGAAAATAGAGGGTTTGGGGGCATTGTAAAGAGTTTTGGGGTGTTTATGGAAGGTGGGGATATTTTCATATGTTTTTACATATCTTGTGGGGGGTGTCTGAAAATAGCATCAATTTTATATATGAGGCCTTGAGGGACTAATGGGGAGTTTCAGGGGCCACAAAAATAGGATCAAGGGAACACATGCAGCCTGTAAGCCATATTATGACCAACCATGATTTTAAATATAATTCCAGATCAAACAATTTAAAATGTAGAGAGTCCTTACTTTGCTAAATCACAAAGTACAAGTACATTAAGAAGGATTTGTCAGGGTCTGTCCTAGGTTTCACAGTTTTATATGTTCAGAGAAAAATGTAAATGCTGTGCAGAGCCCTTGACCATAGAATTCAAAAGCATCCAGATCCTTTGTAGTGAACTCCTCACTGATGTTGTTAATAAATTTAAGGCCAAAAAGTAGAGCACTTTTTTATGATCTGGTTTTCCACAATTAAATTAATACACACAGAGATAATAATATATGTTGCATCTGTTTTTCTTCCCAGATGTCAGTAGGTGTTGGCTTCTCTGTGCTATTCCTCCTGTTCAGTTCACTAGAGTTCTGCATTACTGTTATAGTGGCACATTTTGGGTGCCAGAGAAACTGCTGCACAGATGATACAGTAGGTATTGCATATTTGGTTCAGAGTTTAAGCAGATCATGATGAAAAGCCAGAGCAATGGGGAGATGATTCACCTGAAACTACGCATGAAGCATGGGTGGAAAATGACTTCTGTCCTCTTTTGCTTCTGTGTATCTCCAGTCCCTGCAGTAAACTGTGTTAAGGAATGTAATTGCTCACTCATCATATAATTTCACTAGGAAATTTAGCAGCATTACCTGGGTTGATGTTGACGATTTTGGTTATAGTTTAACTGAGTAGTCAAGAGACTACTGAAAAGCACGTAAAAAGCAGAAAACAGGAAGGAGAGAAACTCCATGTACTCTAAGATGGTCAAGTGTTTATTCTTTATAAAAATAGCCCAATGCATTTCAGACTATATGAGAAAAGGCCTCCTTCAGGGGCTTTCAGCAGAAATCACTGGAGTTCTGAACACTTTTCAAAACACAGAACCTTTGAGTATACGTCTCATACAGGCTAAAACACATTGGGCTATTTTATAAAGAATAAAGCATGTGGATCTTGTCTCCTTAATGTTTTCAGCTCTTTATAGTTTAAATGGAACAAAGGGGGGCATCTACAACTATAAAAATATGTTTCCATGCAAAAGAACTGGGAATAGCAAAAAGTTAAAATGTGGCAATCAGTCCCAAACTTTCATGAAAATGTATGTGATGTCAAATGAATTGTAAATATCAAGTTTGGTCAACAATGAGTCATAAATGTGCATTCTAGACCCACAAAACTTGATAGGGTTCAATGTCTGTCTTCATTTTGGACCTGGTGGCACAGTGGTTAAATGCCTGTACTGCAGCCATTCACTCAAAACCACAAGGTTGCGAGTTCAAGACCAGCAAAAGGGCCCAAGCTCGACTCAGGCTTGCATCCTTCCGAGGTCGCTAAAATGAGTACCCAGACTGTTGGGGGCAAATTAGCTTACTTGCTAATTAGCTTACTTGCTGTTCAATGCTATGATCTTTGGAATAGCGGTATATAAATAAAACAAATTATTATTATTACTAGATATCACAGTAGGTTTAATGACTCTGTGGTCAAGCATATGGATTTGTGTAGCATAACAGGCAGACAGATAAAGATTTCTGTTAGGGTCATAAAGTTGTCTGTACTGGGAATGTGGCCAAAATTATTTGTATGCTGCTGATGAGAACAAAACACAGGGGAAGCTATGGACAGATTCTCATCACCTTTCTCTAAATGTTTTCCAGATTATTAGCTTATTCTGCAATAAGTATTTATTTGTCTTTTGTCAACTAGATGCAACTATTTTCTCAAAGCTTCTGTTCTGTTACCAGTATGTAGAATATCTCAACTCCCAATCACCTGAAAACTTAATTCTTGTTCCCCTCTCCTCACAAACATGTCCTGTACTATTCTGAATTTTACCCCACGTGGATATTGTGATTTGATCGGTATTAGTAAAATATCTCCCCTCCCTACCACACCTATCAGATACAGTGGGCCCTTGGTATCCTCTGGGGTTTGGTTCCAGAATCCCCCATGGATACCAAAATCCATGGATGCTCACATTGCATTAAATAGAATGGCATAGTAAAATAGTGTCCCTTATAAAAAATGGCAAAATAAAGGTTAGTTTTTGGAATTTATATTTTTTGGAATATTTTCAATCTGGATGCTGGAAACTCTGGATAAAAAAATCAGTCGACATGAAGAGCCAACTGTACTGTTAACACACATAGGCCATGATTCTGTACTGCAACTTGTGTAATGGTTCTACAAACATAACTATACTATGTCTCTTCTCCATCCCCAACTCACTGTTTAGCCACTGCAGCACCCACCCCCCACTGCCATTTAATATGGCATCAGAAAAACATCTAGATTTGTTCCCATAGGCAAGCACAGGTCAATGATATCAGGCACTGAATGGCCATGACAGGCGGCTGAAGTGACTAAACAATGAGTCTTAGGGGATTGATTGCCACAGAGGAAGAAAGAAAATACCAACCTCTTAAAAAAACAACCAAAAAGATATATGCTTTTGGACTTATGCTTGCATATATCACTCACAGGATTTGGAAAGTGAATGGGTGGAGGAGAGAGGAAGAGAAGCAGGCCTTGCTCTGCTGCTTGATGATTGTAATGCCGGAATTGAAGTGCAGAGGCTTTTCACAACAAAATACATGTGCTATAATAGAGTTTGAGAACTCATTGATGGGTTTTGCTGTGGTGCTAAACAGACTGATCAAAAGGGCCGGCGTTTGGGGTGGAGTGGGTGTGTGTGGTGGCTGTATGACACATACCCCAAGTTCACCCCAAGCCGCCATTATATCACCCGTCTGACCATACAGCAGGCAGTGTCATAGCACTCCTTTGGCACAGAGTCTAGATCATGCACACCAATAGGAGTGCCAGAAAGTGCCGCTGTGGTGGAAAAGTCGCCCTTTTTCTAGTTTCAAAAGAGTGGCATTTTGACATTTCTTTTGGGGCTGGATAAACACTGGATTGCGGCATGTGGTTGCCGCAGCCCCAATCTGGTGAGGAAAGGGGCAGCAGGACGCTGCTCCAAAGGGGCAGTCTGTTCAGCAGGGGCTCGACAGACCTCTCCTTTGGAGCAGCATCCTGCTGCCCCTTTCCTTGCTGGATCAGGGCCGCAGCAACTGCACACCACGGCCCCAATATGGTGCTTTGCCAGTGCTAAAAGGAATATCAAAATGCCACTCCTTTTAGTGCCAGCAAAAAGGCACCATTGCCATCATGGTGGCAGTTTTTCAGTGCTCCTTTGACGCAGCTTGTCTAGGATCTACGGTTGGGCACACAACTTGATGCTGGCATTGAGGCGGTTGGCCAGTGTGTGTACGCCATGCCCCCACACCACCCCCATACCGACATGTAACGCTGGTCTGTTGAGCCCCTTATTTGTCTGATAGGTACAGAACAAAGATGTCTTTATCCTGTTAAAATTCTGCTTTTTAGCCTCATGAGGTAAAGTCCTAGGTTATGCATTTGTAACTGTGGCTGTGAATTCCAGCTGATATCACCTCCCGAAAAAAATGTGATTTTTCAAAAAAAAAAAAATACAACAATAAAAGGTAAGTTGACTTTATTCCTCACCACTGTGGTAGGAACAGCCCTGCTTCAGAGTCCATAGAATGATTTCTTTAATGATGACATGAACAGATGGGGTCGCATTGAAGAATATCATCATGATGCTACCAGTGAGGATGGCAGAGATGATATAAAAATGTTTGTTCTGTTTCAGGCCATTGTTTATGTGCCTTGCACTGCCACTGGAGAGAATTTAGCTCCCACTGAAGACAATATGGCTTCCCAGACCGTTTAATAAAAAAAATGGAAGAAATTATGGAAGATACCAAGCATGCAGTCTTAGTGCACCCTATTCTGTCCTCTGCTCTATTTTCCTCAGGTTGAGCACCCTTTTCCTTTTGTAAGAACACTGAGGCAAAGAATGTGTTGAGTAATTCTGCCTTTTCTCTGTCCCCTGTTAGCATTTTGCCATCTTCTGTATGCAATGACCTTACCATTTCCTTCTTCTTCTCTTTGCTGCGGACATATCCAAAAAAGCTCTTTTTGTTATTCTTAACTTCTCTAGCAAGCCTGAGTTCATTCTGTGCTTTAACTTTTCTGACTTTACCTCTACACATGCTCGCTATTTGTTTGAATTCCTCTTTGGTGATTTCCCCCCTTTTTCCATTTCTTATACATGTTCTGTTTCAAAATTAGCTCAGTTGAAAGTTCCTTAATCATCCATCCTGAATTCTTGAGACAGCTGCGATTTTTCTTCCTCATTGGAACTGTTTGAAATTGTGCCTTCAGTATCTCCCTTTTGAGAAACTCCCATCCATCTTGAACCCCTTTTTCTTTTAGTATTCCTGACCATGGGATCACCCCCAGTATTTCTCTAAGTTTACTGAAATCAGCTCTCCTTGTAGCACTATATGTAATAAAAAATAAATTCAAAGAAGTGAAGTCAATTTTGTAGTTATTTTTCAATAAGCTATACTTTTGCTCTGCTAAACATGATAACTTTATGCCAGAACATAACAGAAGTTACATGTTATATTTATATTTTATATTATAGTATAATACAGTTTATATCTCTAAAGCAGTAAAGTGGCTTTCACTCTGTAAAGAGTGCTAGTATTGCATTTTTTTTAGTTTTTTTCTGAAAAGTTACATTATTTCAAAAAAAAATAATGAAAGAAAATCCCACTCATTTCAACATTTCTTGCAACTAACAACTCACTAGCAGACAGAATGTTGAAGAAATCAGACTGCAACAACTAGAACTCTTCGTGCTGGTATGGTCAGTAGCCACATTTGCTGGATTCTTTGGGAATTGTAGCATAGAAACTAACGTTTCCAAGCCCTGCAGATAACCCTGGAAACCATAAACTCACCTGGAGCATATTCAAACTGTATACACCAAGTATATAGACTTTAATGCATAACTCACGTTCTGTTGCAACTCCGTCATGATACTGGTGATGACAGTGGAAGATTTTCTAATATGGAACAATTTCTTTGTGTTTCCAGACATAGTTTGTGAGCCCTGCACTGGAGTGTGGCTCCCACTAGAAACAATACTGTTCTTCCAATCTGAGATCGTATGGCACTTTCTTGACAGAGGGGCTTCATGGAGAACCACAATGTAGAAGATATCATGGCAACCTACCTATTCCTGAAGTGCTGGGGAAGTTCTTTTTCAGGACAAATCGGTGGCTTAAAGAATAACTAAGTATCACCATGTACCTCCTAATACTTCTTTCCTCCAAAATGTGTCATCTTCTCTCTTTTTAACTGTTCAGTGAAAACTAGGATCACTAACAAACATGTAGTTTGAGTTCAACCACCACCCTAAGGCATTACATGATTAACCCTTCAGAGTTAATTGCTGAAAAAATATCCCAAGGGCTGATGCCATCTCAGCTGGATTTTTAAGTGCTCTCACAACAAAACAACAGGGGATTCCATGTGATTAATTGTTTTTATACGGCACTCAATGTTCAAGGAGTAATATTTTATTCCATTTAAGTATCTAAACAAAAATGTCAAGGAAGAAGAAAAGGAAAGAAGCAATAAGGGGCCAGAGCTTGAGATAGCTACCGTTTTTGGATTGCAACACTCAGAATCCCCTTGGGATCCTGAATACTAGTCAGGTTGGCTGGAGTGTTCTGGAAAAAGGCAACATTTTCAGGTTTTGTACTTGATTAATGTGATATGAATTTTCCAACATAATCTCAGCAGGAGGAAGGAAATCTGTGGCATATTTTGTATATCAGTGCCAAGGCATGCTGATATGTATGTGGCAAAGGCTAACATTACTCCTCAGCTCCATCTCTCTAGGTTTTCGTTAGTTATTTTTTTAACCAACGATCACCTAGGCAGGTAGAGATGTTAAGTTGAGTTGAATTGTAGTTAAACATTGAGGCTATACAGACTGACAAGCAACATCGGCATCGGGGTGGAGTGGGGGCATGGCGATCACATGCCACCCACTCTGACTCCACCCTGATGCTGGCATCACACCTCCCACCCAACCAGGAGATGGGTGGCAGCATGACATTTCTGCACCACAGCATTTAGACACACTGTGCTGAAGAAATAGGGGAAAGCTGCTGCTGCCACAAGGGCAGCTTTTTGCCAGCTCCAAAAGGAATGGCTTTCTGTCACTTCTTTTTGGAGCCAGCAAATCACCAGAATGAGGCTGTGGAGTGCGATTGCTTCAGCCCCGATCCAGCGCTCAAAGAGGCAGTGGCAAGCCACTCCTTTGGGGCCATCTGTTTAGCCCCTGTCTCAAATTCCTTTTAGTAGGAGGCATTACACGTTTACTATAACAATTTGCTCAAATATTCTGGGAATAATGACAGGCATTTTGTTCAGTGATTTTCATGTTGAAAATCTGCCTGTTTGTTTGTTTGTTTGTTTAATTGATAACTCACTTTTCTCCCATATGGGACACAGAGTGGATCCTGATATATGTTAAAACAATATAGCTGTAAACAATACAAAAAAATTAAAAGCATTAAATACATTCCTCTTAAATAAAACATTAGTTTAAAAAGTTGTTGTTGTAGCTATTGTTGTTGTGTGCTTTCAAATTTTGACTAATGGCAACCCTAAGGAGAACCTATCATGAGGTTTTCTTGGCAAGATTTGTTCAGAGGAAATATGCCATTGCCCTGAGGTTGAGAGTGTGTCACTTGCCCAATGTCAACTAGTAGATTTCATGACTGAGCAGGCAAATGAACCCTGGTCTCCAGGGTCTTAGTCCAACACTCAAACCACTACACTCATGCGCACTCAATTCATAGAAGGCGATGACTGGTCTTACAGAGCCTTAGTGTTGCCTCTCTTGGACTCAAAGAACCCAAACCAGACTTCTATGGGGCTGCTATGCATTGCAGGCTTGGTAGCAATTGGTAAGCTATCTTTAAAGCCAGCTTGTCTGCTGTCATTATCATTTGCACACCCTGGAACTGAATATGAAAATTATTGCTGTAGAGGAAACTCTGTAGTCAATCCAGGTACCATAAAACAGAAGGTTTTTTTTTTAAAAGAATTTTAATAAGAACATGCTCAGTGTCACCTCCTGGCATATTTGGGAAGATGAGAAGGACCCAATGCCCAAAGAGCTTCCAATACCTATTCCCAGTGATGAAAGCCACGCAGGGTGACTAGATGTCATAACCTCAAAGTAGGACAAGGCACCACAAAATGAAGGATATTCAAGAAAAATGTAGGATATTACAAAATAAAAGCTACAAACACTGATATAAATATACATTCATTGCATATGGTTTATTTACAGCTATATTACATATACTGTATTTGATTATGTACTCAACCATATTTTTCTGATGAAGTTATTTTTGTTGCAATGCCATGTTGGCTTGCAATATACCTATAGAACTCTGAGCAAGACACATGCTTAAAATTGTACTTTACAAGCAAGAAACCCTTGACTGAATCTACATTTAAATTATTTATTTCATTTGTCCATTGTAATAAAATTAAGGGGGGGAAACTTTCAACATTTGCATTGTGTCCTCAATCAGTCCATTGTCTAACAGGTTCACTGCCCTTTTCCCCTCAGAGAAACAAACTCACACCAAACTCAGAAAGAAAGACTTGTCTGCTGCTACTCCTAGGAAGAAAGCACTTTAGAAAGATTCATCCTCTCCCCGAATCTGCAGTTAGGTTAGCTGGCCAAGTAGATGTATTTTTCAAATGGGATCAGCAAACATGGTGTTACTCAATGGGCTTCATAGTCATGGTCAAAATGAAGGACCATTGTCATGATAATATGATGATATGATGGCAGGCTGACATAACATTATAACTCTGTGATAACCTGGTGAATTATTGGGAGGATGAACATGTGGAATAGTGAAAGGTATTTTAATCAAGTGGGCAGTCTGGGAACAAAAGGATGGGGCAAATAATAACAGGTTGAACATTTGTGGTTTTATGACTCTGCCTTTCCTGCTAGAGGGTGGTTCTAAAGGAGGGACATTGCCCTCCTTTCCATTAGGGCAATTGAATGACAAACACGGGAGGGAGGAAAGGGGGACTTGAAATTGGTCCGGTACATATCCATGATAGCTCTTTTCCTTCTTCTCATCTCATTTCATAAACTGTCCCAAAAAATATCTTTAGAAAGGAACATGTAAAGGTGAAACTAAACAGTCTTATCAACTGTTACCAATTCCAGATGTGTCACCGAGGTTGATATAGCACCAGATGAATGGGACATTGTGACAGCTCTTACCAGAAAAATTCAACCACAATGAGTAAAGAAAGAAGATGTGGTTTAGCAAATGGTACGGCAAGGAGAGTTTCAACTACTTATGACATTACATTACAGTGTCAGTCTTAAAAGAATGTGAAGCACAGGGAGGAGTCAGTTCCCAGCTCTGACATCCACTAACTACCATTTTCTATTGTTTTCTACCCAGACAGCCATCAGAAACAAAGGAGATTATCACACGGAGGAGGCAAGTGTCCTCCTCCCATCATTAAATCATCATTAAATCATGTTAATTGTGCAATCGGGGTGGGGGGGATTATAATACTCCCATTCCCTTATCCCATACTTGTCCCATCTGTAAACAGTAATGAACACGTCAGAAACGCTAGTTTCTGTTAATACCAAATTACACATCCATTACTGTTTACAGACTGAACAAGAAAAGGATAAGCACTTGGGAGTGTGGTAATCTTTCCCTGATTGTGCGATTAACAGGATCTAATGATGATTTAATGATGGGAGAAAGATGCTTGCCTCCTGTGTGATAAAGTACAAACAAACAAACAAACAAACAAAAACATGACATTTTCCCCATCCTGAAATATTCCCAGAGAACTCCCTGCTCACAAGGACTCTTTAATTCCCACTCCTCAATTCAGTTTAAAGCAACTCTTTATTTCCCAAAATGAAATATGTCTTTCCATGGCAGGCTGGCTGCCTGTGTTATTCCAGAACTAGCTAAGATGGCCACCACCAAGAAACATAGTGACTATTCCCAACACAGCAGATTCAACAGAGGCCAAGTAAGCAAAACAGGACATTTTGTTGCTGTATGTCCCAAGTTAACGCAAACCTATCAGAGGGTTTTTTTGCCAAGTTTCTTCAGAGTGGGTTTGCCATTGCTGTCCTCTGAGGCTGAGAGAGTGTGACTTGTCCATGGTCACCCAGTAGGGTTTTTATGCGCTAGAGTGGAATTGAACACTGATCTTCAGGGTCCGAGTCCAACACTCAAACCACTACATTATGCTGGCTCTCAGAAATAGGAATGCTAACACAAATAAAACATCCCAGTAAGAAGTTGCCCTGCTTACACATCAAAAGCCTGCTTAAAACAAAAAGCTATTTGCTTGCCTGGGAAAGGAAGGCAGAGTTATCTCTGTCCTCACAAGAAAAGTGATTTGTCTGCCGAGAGGAGATCAGTGTTTGCATTGCAAGCTCTCCGCGCAAATGTGAATCCTAGAAAATCAAGATAATTGGGCCATGTGGAAAGCCTTCACGGAAACAGGTAATTCTTATCACTTTCTACCTGAAGAACATGGCAACAGAGGATTGTAGTGCTCAGCACTCCTCAGCTTGTACAAAGAGAAGAAACCAGAGTCAGTAAAGAGTAAACAGAGCCTGCAAAGAGCCCTATAAAGATAAGGAAGCATAGGGTTTCACTTTTGTCTTATCTACTCTATTGCTTAGTAGTGTCGAAACTGATATTTTCATGATAAACTTCTTTTCCTGACACTCCTGCTCTTTCTGCAGTCTGGCAGACTTTACGTTTCTCTGTCTATCAGACTTGCAATTTCCTTCATACTTTTTCTTTATTTAAGACAATTCCTTCTAAAAGATTAGTTTACATACAAAGATAACATAAAAACAGTTAGCATCCTAGGAAAGTCAAATTTATTTAATGTAATATTTAATGTGCTGTAATGTGATTAGGCCTTTAACAAGGTTCCCCATGACATTCTTGCAAACAAGCTTGTAAAATGTGGGCTAGACAATGTAACTGTTACATGGATTTGGAATTGGTTGACTGTCCGAAGCCAAAGGGTGCTTAACAATGGCTCCTCTTCATCCTAGAGAGCAGTGACCAGTGGGGTCCCACAGGGGTCTGTCCTGGGCCCAGTGCTATTCAACATCTTTATCAATGACTTGGATGACAGAATTGGGGGCATACTTATCAAATTTACAGATGACACCAAATTAGGAGGAGTAACTAATACCCCAGAGGACAGGGTCAAAATTCAATATGACCTCAATAGATTAGAAAGCTGGGCCAAAGCTAACAAAGGCCCCATTCCCACTGGCCCATTTACCCTGGATGGAACTGGGCAGATCTGGGTCCCCCCCTTCTGAATCTCTCCGGAAGCAAGTGCCCTCTATAATTTACCTTAATCAGGGTAATTTAACTGAATGCCATTGCAGCTCTTTGCGGAAAGTTCACATTTACAGGTACTGATTTAAAAGAAGGTTCCTTTGCTGTCAACCAAATTCAGTTCTGCTTTTGTCAAAAATGACGTATCCTACAGCAATTGGGCAGCTGGATGTAGTGAATGGAATAACTGATTTACAGATATCAGTGAAAACTGTTACTGTGATTTTAAAATATCTGTGATTCAAAACTGTGATTTTCTGTGATTTCTGTGATTTCCGTGATTTTCTGTGATTTCCGTGATTTTCTGTGATTTCTGTGATTTCCGTGATTTCTGTGATTTTCTGTGATTTCTGTGATCTGTACACTAGAGTGATACTGCTGCTACTGATCCAGAATCACAGAATTGTTTGTAGTAGTTACTCTGTCTTGTGACTGGAAGGTGGAAGCACCTTACCTACAAAGGACTGAATCAGTGATTTTCTGTTATTTCAGTGCTTCCTGAGTGATCTGTGAAAAAGTAGCAGCCAGTTCTGTGAAAATCACAGTTTGGAGCTCAGTAACAGAATGAATCACAGTCACAGAAAAAGTAGCAGTTCACAGTTTGGAGGCTCAGTAGCAGAATGAATCACAGTCACAGAAAAAGTAGCAGTTCACAGTTTGGAGGCTCAGTAGCAGAATGAATCACA
>NC_056522.1:257266928-257279784 GCF_019175285.1 Sceloporus undulatus
ATCACTGAAAAAGTAGCAGTTCTGTGAAAATCACAGTTTGGAGCTCAAGAGCAGAATGTGTAGCTGCATCCACACTGCAGAAATAATCCAGTTTCAATCACTTTCAGTGCCATGGGATTTGTAGTTTGTTGTGGCACCAGAGCTTGTTGACAGGGAAGACTAAATGTCTCACTCACAAAACTAAAGTTTCCAGAATTCCATAGATAGTACTGAGCCATGGCATTTAAAGTGGTGCCAAACTGGATTATTTCTGCAGTGTGGATGCAGCCACAGTCACTGAAAAAGTAGCAGTTCTGTGAAAATCACAGTTTGGAGCTCAAGACTCAAGAGAGTAGAATGAATCACAGTCACTGAAAAAGTAGCAGTTCTGTGAAAATCACAGTTTGGAGCTCAGTAACAGAATGAAATCACAGTCACAGAAAAAGTAGCAGTTCACAGTTTGGAGCTCAGTAGCAGAATGAATCACAGTCACAGAAAAGTAGCAGTTCTGTGAATATCACAGTTTGGAGCTCAGTAACAGAATGAATCACAGTCACTGAAAATCACAGTTTAGTCTTCAAGCCAGTCACAGTTCCAAACTGTGACTAGTGAATATCTGTGAAAAAGTAACAGTTCTGTGATTCTATTCCATTCTCTAGCTGGATGGATGCTTCCCCCCTCCTTATTTTTAAAAAATTGGCAGCAGTGTGCACATATTTTGTCAAATTTAAAAACCTCCAGGTGTGTTTGTGTGTTGTGTGTATATGGGTCACTACAGATTATGGTTCTTCCTCTGCCTCTGTTTTCAACCCCAAAATGCAGTCTAATGCCATCTCTGCATCCTCCCTCCTTGCCACCCCACATACAATAATAATAATAATAATAATAATAATAAATTCCTCACCCCAAATGCCATCTCTGCATCCTTTGCTTTCCCTCGGCCACCCCAGAATTCCTTACAGACACATACAATATCAAAAGCATTCTGTATCAATTTGCCAAACTGAAAGAAAAACATTTGTAACATTCGCATTGTAGCATTCGTATATTAAAAAATAATTTAGAAAAAAAGCCTCTTGCAAAGTGAGGTGCCATGCTGTGAGCAAGGAAATGAAAGGGAAATGTAGCACAAGCACACACATTCTATCTATCTATCTATATATCTACCTGTACAAAAAGTATTCACATAGTCTGTCAAAATAAAAATGCAAAAAAGAGGCATGTTCCATTCCCTGCCCTCCCTCTGACCTAATTCTCTTTCCTAAAATTGACCCTTCGCTCTGCTCCTTCTTCCTCCTCCTTCTAATTCTGCCCTTCATGGCCCTCTTCTTTCCCCCAGCTCCTTCTTCCTCCTCGTCCCCCTTCCGATTCTGCCCTTCATGGTCCCCTTCTTTCCTCCGGATCACTCTTCCTCCTCCTCCTCCGCCTCCTTCTGATTCTGCCCTTCATGGCCCCCTTCTTTCCCCCGGATCACTCTTCCTCCTCCTCCTCCTCCTCCTTCTGATTCTGCCCTTCATAGTCCCCTTCTTTCCCCCGGATCACTCTTCCTCCTCCTCCTCCTCCTTCCGATTCTGCCCTTCATGGTCCCCTTCTTTCCCCCGGATCACTCCTCCTCCTCCTCCTCCTCCTCCTTCCGATTCTGCCCTTCATGGCCCCCTTCTTTCCCCCAGCTCCTTCCTCCTCCTCCCCCTCCTTCCGATTCTGCCCTTCATAGTCCCCTTCTTTCCTCCGGCTCCTTCCTCCTCCTCCTCCTCCTCCTCCTTCCGATTCTGCCCTTCATGGCCCCCTTCTTTCCCCCGGCTCCTTCTTGCTCCTCCTCCTTCACCCTGATGAAGGGGAGGCATGTTCTGCCCTCTGCCCTCCTTCTGACCTAAATCCCTCCCCTGAACTTTGTCACCCTCCTTTGGACATGCTCCAGTTTCTTCACACCCTTTTTGAATTGTGGTGCCCAAAAATGGACACAGTATTCCAGGTGAGGTCTGACTAAGGCAGAATTGAGTTTATTACTTCTCTTGATCTAGACACTATACTTCTATTGATGCAGCCTAAAATCGCATTGGCCTTGTTAGCTGCCGCATCGCACTGTTGAATCATGTTCATCTTGTGGTTTACTTGGACTCCCAGATCCCTTTCACACGTAGTCTTATTCAGCCAAGTGTTGCCCATCCTATATCTGTGCATTTCCTTTTTCCTCCCTAAGTGCAGTACCTTACGTTTCTCCATGTTGAAGGAAAAAGAAATGACAGCATACCAATGAACACATGAGGATTCGGTTTAAGGCTGGAGGATGAATCTGTCAGTTTCACATTATCCCAATTTGCATTTTTCAATCCCATTTTTCTACCCTAAAGGTGAAGACATTTGTGAATTTTGCTACATTTGTATTTAACGTGAAATGAAATAAAATTCGCCTCCTAGACCTAAATTCTGAATAATAAGAAATTTGTGCATTTCTGTAAATTTCTCAGACATGAGCTGAAACCAAATTCTCAAAGCTCTAAAAAAGATTATGCTCACAACTGAGAGTTTAAGTTTCCTCAAGAAGGAAAGGTTAGGGATAAAGATTAGTGTTTACATTCAGAACTCCCTGCCCTTGGGATGGAGATGTTTTCTTCTTCTCAAATGAAAATACTCTAAGGAGCCAAAGGGGAAAGAAATAGTATAATTGCTTAATAGTAATAGTCCCATCTCAAATCAGCAAGAAAAAAGATTTTTTTCTAATTGCTTCCCTGAGGCATCTTGATTTTTAGCTTCCCTTTGGGAAGCTTCTATGGGGAAACTTCCCCTTTGGTAAACTATGGAAAGGAAAGAAAAAAGAAGCCTCTAGTATGAGCCATTTCATAGGTTTGTCCAAATGAAGATACGTAGGGAAATATACTGTGCCTCATACAGGTAAGACTACTTGCTCAGGACACAGATGGTGAGGTTACCTCCATTTCTCTAAAATGCTGTTCCCTCAGCTTAAGCTTCTCAACCTAAAATGTGACCACCCCACACACGCAGCAAGGTGACCTCCACCCATTCTGATGTTCAGCTAAGAAGAAGTTTTGAAAATGAGGTGCTAAAAATGGTGGTTCCCTTTTTTCTGTTCCATTTGGAAGTATCTGTTCCCACTGAAACAGCAAGTTGATTATTCATAAATACTAACTTATTCTAGTATAAAAGAGAAATGACCCATCCATTTATTACAATGGTTTTGAACAAGGAAGGAAGGAAGGAAAGGTAATTATAGCTTTGAGAAAGAAAGAATAAGTGTCTACAACAATGACTAAAAGTTTAACACATCTGAACACTGTCCTAATGGAAGGAATAATTGACTATCTTCAATGAAAATGAGCTGTTTAGATGGCAGCTCTTTAAACCTGAGTATGATGGTGTCCTGAAAAGTATTCAGGAAGACCAAATAGTGTGTTGCCAGGTTCTCACAAATTCTGAGCAGAGATTTTTTTGGATGACGAAATGAGCCAGTTCCCAGAATTTGGAGAGATCAAAGTTTTAGATTATCTGGCATTTTTAAATTTTCTGTGAAAAAAAATGTTTATTTTATAAAAGGGGGGTTGCTCAGATTTATAAAAGACATGCATAATGTTGTTTTTCTTAAGCCCTTTAAATGTTTTAAAATGTAGAACAATGTATCTATTAAAAGTAATAAACACTAACAGGATGAAAAGGAATCAGTCAGTAACATCTTATAACCCTCATTCTAAGTGGCTCAAAGGTGTCTTCTCCTTCTCACTTAAAGGGGGGTATTTTGCACCCAAAGATATTTATACTTGTCTTTATTCCTGAATTCTCTCAGGCACCAGTTATCAAAACAAGACAAACATGTTTTAAGTTGAAAGTGGGAGAAAAGACAAATAGGCAGAAACATTTGTTGAGACATCAGTTTCGCTTCCACATAAGACAGTTTTCATTGGCATAATTGAATTTTTCAACCATGTTAAATGGCATCAGTGTGGTATATGACAGTGTACTCATGTGTTCTCAAAGCCATGGACTGATATTTAGTTAGTGATACAGTTTGCCTTAGGCAGCAAAGCTGGTGTTCCATTCAAGAGCAGCAAATTTTCAAAGGTATAATAATTTTCACTTGTATAAATTAGTTTATCCTTCCATCATCACCCCTGCCAATTAGCAGAGCTCGGTTTGCTGCTTCAGACATGGATTCTATGCGTTCTTGTGACTTTGTTATAGATTTCCATATTCTATGTGGAGCTTTCCAGGAGTTACCATTAGGTTTACAAAGACATCTGTTGAAAATGAAAAAAAGTAAAAATCAACTTGGTCTGAGATTTAGAAAAGGTCATTAAACAGAATTTCAAAGTATTGCCTTTTTTAATAGGAAAGTTTTGTCACTGAAGCAATCTTAACCTAAAAATTACATGGAAATACTTAGTTCTTGGAGCAACTCTGAAATCACAAAAATAGACTCACTTATTTTAAAAACTTCAGATGATCTGCTTGTTCACTTCACTGCAAGGTATTTGTGTGACTGTAGACAATTAATTCAAGTTCCCTTACCAGAGACTGATGTCGGCTGCCATACTTAGTTTCCCATTTATGCATTTGCACATTCATGTGTTTTACTTTTTTAAATTAATACATTGTTTCACTGGGGTGCTTCTTGTATTGGATGCTTCAGCCATACCAGGAAAATGTTTGGCATACCTTTATATTGTTTCATGTGCACATATTAAAATGTGATATCTGATTACAAAAAAGATCATGTACATAGATAATCGAAGATGATGTGCATAGGTAATCTACTTAGATATCTGACTCTTGAACTCCCTGCCAAGGAAAGTTTATCTAGTACTTTTATTCAGCCAAGTCTTTGGCATTTCAGCAGGGTCACTACTGAAAGAGGTTTAATTAGCTGAGTGGGGGGTTTTTCAATTAATGTGTGTTTATTAATTTTTATTACATTTTACTGAAATTTGTTTTTTGTTGAATGTTAGTTCTTCTTTCTACCTTGACTGTCATGTATGTGTGCATGTATGTGCATGCATAGTTAGAAAGGCAAGATACAATCCTGTTTTATGGTGCAATGCTATGCATGTGTGCATATGCATGGCTTCAAATTGCCTGTCAACTTATTGCAACTCAATGACTTTCACATGGTTTTCTTAGCCAAATAATACTCAGAGGTAGTTTTGTTAGTTCCTTCCTCTGAAATATGGACTAATCCATACCAAATTCTGTAGACTTAATCACCGGTAATTGTACTGAATATTGGCACTTAATTTCTGCTTTTTCCTCTCTTCTTCTTACCATAAATATTGAGTAGGAATCTGGAAAAGCTGTCCATAATCCTGACTGAATCCAAGAGAACACTGTCAAAATTGTAAAATGGGTAGTTTCTTGATCTAGCTATCCCTTATTCTTCTTTTAACAGTTTACTTGTTTATGCAGTGATATTAGGAATTATAGTGTTCTAATTGTTCAGTGTGAAAGGGCCCTTAATTGGCAAGATGGGAGAATAGAAATATAGTAAATAAATGTAATTATCCTCAAAAAAAAAAAAATACAATGATCACAGCTGGCTGACTCAGCATGTGGAAGAAAACCATCAAATACAGACCTAATTGGAGTTTAGAACTTATAACAATTTAATCTAGGCAATTTCATGCACACTGACACAAACACCACTTGTAGCTGAGGTACTGAACTGTTTCACCATTTACTCACAAATGCTTTGCTTGCTATAGTGAAAGTGTGCTCTCTGGTGGGCAGCTTGAATAGTGTATGGTGTTTAATTGTTCTTACAGCATTTAGATGGCAAACGATAGTATTATGGACAATTTTTGGTTCTGTTCTGAAGAGACTATTACTACTTTCCAGGTGTCTATATCAAGAATTTCCCAATGTAACTGATGTCACAGGAGACACAATCTAAGTTGGACTGTTTAGAATTTGCCAATACTAAGGTGGAAGGATAGGGAATTCCATTTTAAAGTTCTTTTTTCAAAGATTCATTTTCCATTCTGCCATTCTGGATATATAGTGCATCTCCTTCAGAGCTCCTTACAGTTTACAGAAAAAGGAAAAAGAGAAAGAATGGTATTAGAGAGGCAGAAAGAAATGTAGATGTGACTAAACTGTTACAAATGTTTTTTCCCCTTTTTACTACTTGCAGAATGCTTGTGATCATCACTCCACTCATCTTTCTGATTAACATGTACAAGACATGTCTTAAAGATTGATCAGGTAATCAACCTGCATGAATTTCATTTATTTATAGCCCATGTTTTCCCAGCCCTGACATTCAAGACAGCTAACAAAAATTTGAAGAGATACAGATAAATACAGCACTAAAAGATACAAAAATACAGTCGCCCCTCCATTTTTGTGGGGGATCCGTGAAAATGAAAATCTGTTGATATTCAAGCCCTATTGACTTGAATGGTGGTGCACCCCCACAGCCAGGCACCCAAACTTAAGTCCCTTCGTTTGCCCCTGGCAAGTAAGCGAGGGACAAGGATTCAAAGTCTGCACAAACAGAGGGACAGCTGTACAATTAAACTATCAACAGAGTTAAAAGCAATTTTTAAAATGGACAATCTTTTAACAACGAACAGAGGAACTGCCTTTACAAATTGTATGTCTTCAATCCTTATATTGTAACAACACAATGTGGGAACTGGTGCTTCGGGCCTTACTTTCGTCTATAGCACTTTGGTATTTGACTTCTCTGTGTGTATTCCTAGAAGAAAAGGGGAGGGAAGATACCCTGAATGCATTGCAAAGTATCCCTTTTCTTTTCAATGCGGTTGTTACTATCCACTGAATCACCAATCATGTCAGGTGTCTGTTCAGCAATGTACCAGTGACCCATGGAGCAAATGAAGCAACAAGGAGTTATGGCATTTTAAAGGCTAAAATGTTTTATTTGGCACCAGCTTTTGTGGACTATAGCCCAATTCATGAGAGGACAGAATCCTACCTGACCAGCTAGACATTTGTTCCTGTTGCTGTTGTTGGCCTGCAAGTCATTTCTGACTTATGGCAACCCTAAGACAAACCCATTATGGGGTTTTCTTGGCAAGATTTATTCAGAGGAGGTTTGCCATTGACTTCCCCTGATGCTGAGAGCATGTGACTTGCCCAAGGTCACCCAGTGGGTTTCATGGTTGAGCCTATACAGAGATAGATAGATAGATAGATAGATAGATAGTACTGATCTGTGTACCTTATGAAGTGGACTGCTGTCTATGGAATTTATCACACTGGGGCTAATTTCAGCATCAAAGAGATATTTAAGTGCATTTAAAACATCCCGCAAATAAAGCAAAAATAGGAAATAATTGCCATTTATCACGTTATCACATACAATTGCGCAAATAAAGTGATATTATTTGTCGCTGAAATCCCAAAAGTAAAAAGATGTATGTTAATGCTTCTCTGTGTCCACTGACATCATGTGAAATCGTTTCGCATAATAATGCAATTTTTTTCCTGGGATATTCATGGGATAAACTCCCAATCTCCTTCAGGTGATAAGCTCTTATGAAAGCTTATGCCAAATAAAACAGGCTATTTCTTAAGCTATCACAGTGCCCTTTGCTCATTTTGCTGTAACAGAATAACACAATTGTCCTTCTGGAAATGATACAGTTATACAGCAATGTAAACCCATCTGTGAAATCTTTACTGTATATTTGCTGCTGCAACTGTTGCCAAATTGCCAAGTGCACTCTTTTATTATTTTCAAAGACAGCCAGTCCCAAATTATGACTCAGATTCCAATCCATTGCAGCTCCAGAGATGCTTATCCGAAAGGTCATGCAGCTGGCTAGTGGATTACAAAAAGTCATTACATTAGCAAAATCTCATATCAGTTAATTCCAGTTGATCTGACTATTCAGTGTATTCTCTTCCTCAAAAGTATGCAAAGGCATAGAGCCTTATCACATTACAAAATAAACTTGACAGGCAGGGACAAATAAATGTCTTTCAACTTGCTTCCCCAAATCCTTTTTGTCATGGTGGAAAAAATAAAAGGGACACTTTTATAACCTCTCCCATGCTTTTACCACTGGAAGAGAACAGAAGTGCTTCCACGTCATGTGGAGAAGTAAGCCAAAAGACACTTCTCAGTCACTGCCTCTCGGTTTGTTTTGTAATGCAATAATAGTCATGTTAGTCTGTATCAGCATGCAAAGGGATCTTGTAGCATCTTTGAAACTCACTGAAGTTTGTAATAAAAGCTTTTGTAAGCTAGATCTATTTCATGCAAGGCTAAAAGCATCTACCTGATGTCTTTTAATGCAAAGATCAATTATATTTTGCATGCAAATTCAATCAATCCTATGAATGAATCCAATTCTAATGTGGCAATAGTGGCCCCAGAGCAGTGCTAATTGATATGGTGGTTCCTGGACTGGTGTCAGTCCCTGAGCTACTGGATGCCTGTCAGTGGCATGTTTCCAGAGAAGAAAGAAAGAACTGTACCCAATGGGCACAGACTTTGTGCCGGTCCCTAGCACATTAGAAAACAATAATTGCTGGCCCTTCATGTTAGATAGCCCAAGAAGCACTGCCTTTGACCACCTATAGTTCATTTTTAAATAACTGGTAAAAAAAAATTATCTCCTTCCCCCAGCTCCCAATCTGTTCAGATTATGATTTCTTTTTAACAATACTACAAACCTTTTGGAAAATTCCTTTGAAATGTAGGTGGCCTCTATATAATTTTCTGCCTCTCCAGGTAGGCCACCAAAATCAAAATGAAACTTGCATCACCATTAGAAAGAACAACAGCCTATTCCATGCTAATAAACAGGCTTTTATAAGATGTCTAATTCCCACAAATATTTGAGATTTCACTCACATTCTGTCTTTTCTTGCTAACACCCAATCAGGACTCCAGAGATATTTTCTTCATAAGCTACGATACCTAAGATCGGAGTGTTATATTTTGTTGTTTACCCCCTCCCATATACCTCTTTTTTATTTCTGGCCATTTGATTATATGGTTTTAAAAGAGAATAGCTTACTAAAACCTTGACTGTACAGTGTCTAAACCAAACCATTTTCCCTTAAGACAATTCACAAATTGTTGTTAAACTGTGTGTCTTCTGGGCTTTTGACAAGTCCATTTTATTTTAGGAAGTAGGCAAGGTCCTTGGCATAATGGCTCAGAAACTCTCTTTGAATTACTCAGACTCCAATGAATCAGGAAGAAGTTTAACTTATTAGCAGCCTACTGTAATTTTTAGAGTGGAAGGACTTTGTGAACAACAGGAGAAACCAACAGCGAAAATGGCTTCCTCCACACTGAAACACATGTCCATTTGTAAATACTTAACTGGAACTATAACATTTAGTTTGCAATGCTAAATTCATCAGCAGAATAATCCAATAAGATGAGGAAAGGGAGACTCCTTGGTAGTCAACCCTCCATTTCCTATATCCTGTAAGGTTTATACTGCTAGCCAGAAAATGTGTATAATGGGGACCCCACACCAATCCATCTGTATTTAAAATGAACTTTTCCTTCACATTGCTCCCAGAAGGAGTTCTATCTACACCTGCCCACTAAATTAACAGAGATGAAGATCCTTGGGAGGGCTTTGGAAGGTTTGGCAAGATTCTGATGGCTAAATTCAGGCTCCTGGGTGGGACTACGGGCTACAGTTTTCCAGAGGGGTCATCTGTTGCCCTTTCCTTGAGATGTCATTTTCAGAAACCCCAAGCTTCCAGATTTATTAGTTACTAAATCCCATTGGATTCAGTGTGCCTTGCTTCTGAGTGCTCATGATTTTCACAGAGCTCCATGAGTTAGTACATTAGATCAGTCTTTTTCTTTGGCTTAATCAGTCAGCATTTTTAGAGTTGGCTGTTTTAATACAATAAATTAAATACACTGTGGGAGGCAAGTCCACCTCAAAGGTGCTCAAAGGTGCTTGCCAACAGGACACTCTGATCGCATTATCTCCTTACGCCTCCCACATGTTGTTCTCTTCAGTATATATGCCTTAACTATGCAAGTCAACCCTGTAGAGAAAGACAAATTCTACTCAGACCTACGCCACTTCATACAAAAAGTCCCTGCAGAAGATAAAATCATCATCCCTGGTGACTTCAATGCCAGAGTAGGAAAGAACATTGAAGCCTGGAAAGGTGTTTTAGGCAAACATGGTGTTGGAAAGTGTAATGATAATGGTCGCCCTCTGCTAGAGTTCTGTGCAGAACAGCAGCTGATTATTACAAACACCATCTTTCAGCAGAAAGATAGCTTGAAGACAATCTGGATGCATCCCTGATCCAAACATTGGCACCTCGTTGACTACATTCTAGTGCTCCATAGAATACTCGAGTGATGTCCAATGCGAAATGTCAAACAGGTCATCACCTTGTAAGATGTAAACTAAACCTTCATCTTAAGCTCAAACCTAAGAGGGGTGGCATCTTAAAGAGGAGACTCCAAGTCAACAATTTTCAACAAGCTGCCATGAGAGACAACTTCCAGGCAAATTTGTGAACAAAACTTGAAGACCCCCCCCCCCCCTACAGATTCTTCCCCTACAGTGCTTTGGCAACATATTAAAAACAGCAACCTGCAGTCTGAGGAAAAATCCTTAGGCTTCTCCCTCATGAAAAACCAGCCATCTTGCCATGTAAAAAAAGCAGCCTTTCGCCTCGCATGTAGTAAACTTCAACAATAACTGAGACATTCAGAACAAGTGGTGGACCAATTTAACAGAAAAGACAACATTGTCCAGATTTGGGTGATCCCAGTTGATTTTACGAAGCTCTTAAAGCAGTGTTTGGACCTACTTATCAGGTCCAAAGCTCCTTATACAGTTCAGATGGTCAAACACTAATTACAGATAAAGCCTCCATTTTGACCTGATGGACTGAACACTTTTAAAGTCTCTTAAGTGCCAACCAAGTAGTCCAAGGGTCTGCTATTCAACATATGACACAACAACCGATGAAAAAGGAATTGGACATAGCTCCCACTCTGGAAGAGACCCTTAAGGCCATACAGCAGATGAAAAACGGCAAGGCTGCCGGGATTGATGGAATTCCACCTGAAGCTTGGAAATACGGAGGTCATGTACTCCATGCTAAACTCCATGAGCTCCTTGTGAGTTCCTGGGGGAAAGGCGAACTGCCATCAGATCTCCGAGATGCAGTCATCATCACCCTGTATAAGAAAAAAGGAGCAAAATCCAATTGCTCAAACTATGGAGGTATAACACTGCTCTCCATTGCTGGAAAAATCCTTGCAAGGATACTGCTGAACAGATTAGTCCCTGCTATTGCAGAAGAACTTCTCCCTGAAAGCCAGTGCAGCTTTAGAGCTAATAGGAGCACTACAGACATGGTATTTGTCATTAGACACCTGCAAGAGAAATGTAGAGAGCAGAACAAAGGACTCTATGTAACATTTGTTGACCTCATCAAAGTCTTCGACACTGTGAGTAGAAAAGGTCTGTGACAGATCCTGGAACGACTAGGATGCCCCCCCCCAAATTCCTCAAAATGATTATCCTGCTACATGAAAGCCAGCAAGGTCAAGTCAGATATGGCGATGCTCTCTTGGAGCCCTTTCTAATAACTAACAGAGTGAAACAAGGTTGTGTTCTCGCTCTAACTCTATTTACAATCTTCTTCAGCATGATGCTTCAAAGGATTATGGCAGATCTCGAAGAAGAAGATGGCATTTCTACACTACTGTACTGATTGTAGCTTGTTTAACTTAAGCCATCTGAGGGCTCGCACCAAGACTCTAAACTATCTAGGCCGTGAGCTGCTTTTTGCTGACGATGCTGCCCTCGTTGCCCATATGGAAGCAGCTCTGCAACGCCTCACATCTTGCTTTGCTACAGCTGCAGAGCTCTGGGCTGGAAGTCAGCCTGAAGAAAACGGAAGTTCTCTACCAGCCGGCACCACAGGAAGAACACTACCATCCCCACATCACTGTAGGCAATTCTGTGCTTAAGTCTGTTGAGCAGTTCACCTACCTGGGAAGCATCATCTCCTCAGACACCAAGATTGATAAAGAGATCGATCACAGACTAGCAAAGGCATATAGTGCATTCAGAAGGCTTCACAAAAGAGTCTGGAGTAAGAAACACTTGAGGCGAAGCACAAAAATAAGTGTGTATAGAGCCATTGTACTGTCTATTCTCCTTTATGGGTCTGAAACATGGGTCACCTATTGCCAACACCTACGACTCCTCGAACGCTTTCATCAACGCTGTTTATGCACAATTCTAAATATACACTGGACTGACTATGTGATGAATGTTGCTGTCCTTGAGTAAGCAGGGATCACCAGCGTTGAGGCCATGCTATTGAGGATGCAGCTGCATTGGGCAGGACACGTTTCTAGGATGGAGGCCCATCGCCTCCCAAAAATAATACTCTACGGTGAACTCGCCATGGGTCAGCGTAAGAGGGGTGCCCCAAAGAAGAGGTACAAGGACTCCCTGAAACAACATCTCAGGCTTGGCAAAATCGATCACCAACAATGATCTGCCCTGGCTTCGCATCGAGAGGCATGGAAACGCACTATCTACGATGCTGCAGCCTTTTTCGAAAACTCATGTTGAACGAGTCTTGAAGAGAAACGAAAGCACAGAAAGAACCACAACTTGGAAATATCACCCAAGGAGACATTCTGCTGTTCTTTCTGCAACCGGACTTGTTTATCTCGGATTGGCCTTTTTGGTCATCAACACACTTGTAGAAAGCGTGGGATGAGTCCTTCTTGTATCTTCGTTCGTGAAGAAAAGCCAGAGAGAGAGGGGAGGCAAGTAATATCTTAAACGAGGCATTCTTGCAACCATCCACCCCCTTTATCTTCATTATTATTATTATTATTATTATTATTATTATTATTATTATTATTATTATTATTATTAAG
>NC_056522.1:257279794-257370708 GCF_019175285.1 Sceloporus undulatus
CTTTATTTATATAGCGCTGTAAATTTACACAGCACTGTACATAAAATCTTTTAGTTAGACGGTTCCCTGCCTTCAAGCTTACAATCTAAGAAGCCACGACACAGAAGGAGAAGGGAATGGTTGAGGAGAAGGGGATCAGGTCCAGCATTCTTCTCTCCATCTGAGGCCTGGACCATGGCAGATGGACAGATGGAGGGCTCTGTATCTTAAGGATAGGCCTGATGGCATTGGCCCACCCTCTCTCCCCCTCAGAGGCCAGGATGGAGTCAGATGCCTTGTGGGAAGGGTTCAGTTCCTTTAGGGAGGCCCGATGGCAAGGCCTACCTTGTGCAATTCTTGATGTTCAGTGCTCTAAGATTGACTGGTAATTTCAGTTTTGTGACATTGATCTTCAGAGCGAAGGATTACAGTATAAAGTGCCACCACTATGCAGCAACACATTGCCTTAAAACATGGTAGGAAAAGTACAACTCCTCAAGGACGAAGGGTTTTGTCCCCATCTGCCCCAACACTTATCTAGGAGTCATGGGGGAAGGGGGTAATTTTGCCATCATTTTGGCCATCTCTGGGCCATTATAGGCCCAACAGAGGACCTTTTGTTTTCTAAAAATTAGGGGTCATTCCCACTACGATAAGCTCTGAATCCTAGTTTGGGGTTTATGACCTTCGTTCCCACTCAAAACTGAATCCGATGCTCATTTGATCGATTCCAGTGGGAAAAAAGCGAAGGAAACGTAAAAAATCTGGGCTATCCTGACACTAGATTTTCAGGGGGGGGGTCCCCACAGAATCGATCCTGACGCGATTCCAACAAGTGGGAACACCAGATCAGAATCAATTCCTGCTGCAGGGGAGGGACAAATGTCTGTAGGGGAGGAACGAGGGAAGTGTGTTTGCCATCCCTCCCCAGATTTTTTGAGATGTCACCAGCCCCCAGTGCTGCCTTTGCTGGTGTGACAGGGGCGTTTGTGTTTTTTTTAAAAAAACAAAAAAAGACAATTATCGGAAAATTGTTTAAATGGCTAACAACTACTTAACAACGCAGGTAGTTGCTAAGCCATTCTAACGATTCATCAATGATTTTTTTTTAAAAAGCCATGCTGCTGTGCCCCCGTCGGCCTCCTCCTCCTGGGTCCCTTCCTGCCTTCCTTCTCCACCAGCCACGGCCACGGCAGCTCTCTGACACCGCGGCCTCCCACTCCCACCAGCACCTGCACCTCCAGCACCAACACCACACCGCCTCCTGACCTGCCAGACCCTGTGCTGCTGAGGAGCTCACCACCTCCCCTCTTCCTGGCCGTGCATGCTCCAAAGCTCATGCCCATGCCCTCACTCACTTCCCTTCTTTCCTAGCCAGGTCCCAGTCCAGCTGGTGTGTGACTTGGCTCTGGCACTGGCGCGAGGGAGGGAGGCGGTGGACCAGGAGCCCACTCTGCCCAGCCTCCCTCACACCGGTGCTGGAATCAAGCCACACTCCGGCTGGACCGGGACCTGGCTGGGAAAGTAGGGAAGCAAGGAAGGGCATTGGCACAAGTTCTGGCATGTGCATGGCCAGGAGGAGGGTTGGTGGCAAGCTCCTCAGCAGTGGAGGGTCCAGTGGGGCAGGAGGCGGTGTGGTGGTGGTGCTGGCACCAGGTCCCAGTCCACCAGGAGTGTGGCTTGACTCCGGCACCAGCGTGAGGGAGGCCAGGTAGGGTGGGCTCCTGGTCTACCACCTCCCTCTGAGGCTGGAGCCGCCTGGCTCTGAGCAGAGGAATTGTGGGCCTGGGCCAGGGTCTCTGAGGGAGGGCAGGAGCAGGTGGCGTGCTCCATGGCTTGGCTCCTACTTGGCTTGGCTCATCATGGGAAAGGAGGAGGTTTGGGGAAAGCCTCAGATCACACTCTCTCAGCCTCCAAACCCCCCCCCCCCCATTTCCAAGATGCTTACGTCGCGGTTGATTGACTGGGGATTATGAAGCTGCGCTGCAAGTGGGGACAAAAATCACAGCAAATTAAATCGCATGGACTGGAGTAAGGAAAGATCCCCTTTCATATTGCAAACTGGGGACTTTTTTGAATCGCTTTCAAAACTGGGGCAGAAGCGAATCAGGAAGCAATTCATCCTGCCAGTGCGAATGACCTCTAAGTGCCCCCCCCAATTCTGGTCACTTGCTTTCCTGGTCTAGAATGGTCAAGGGAGGGCAAAAGGTGGCAAAATTGTCACATGTTGTTCCCCTAGGGTGCATTAGAGTGCTTTTTTTAAAATAAAAAATAAAGAATTTATGTTTTGTGGATATGTGGTGGTAGAGAAGTGTGTGGCTCCCCAGGGCCCCAGGGAGACAAATGTGGCTCCTCAACTCTGACAATTGCCCACTCCATCTGTAAAAGTAAAAACAACTTCCTGCTCAAGGAGAATAGAATCTAAACTGTGACACATGGAACCCAACACAGCAAGGGGAAAGTGGAAGAAAGGTAAACAACAGAGCATAGAATCATAGAATCATAGAGTTGGAAGAGTTGTTTCCTTTTTTTACACTTTGCAAGACATGGCCACTGAGGGGTTGTGCCAAACATTTTGTGAGAAAGATGGGAGGTGCTAAGGAGGAATCTGAAGGAAGGAAGAGAGTTGTTATGATGCAGGTGCCATGAACAGAAACTCTAAGCATGCAAGTAAGGGAGCAGAAAAGAGTCTTTTGGAAGTGTCAAAAACTATCAGTGTTTTTAACACATCACACTCAGTGTACATTAAGTAAAGGCTGTATGGCGAGATGCGTGTGATGATACCTTTATATGGATGCAATGAACCAAAAATATTTATTAAAACCTTTGAAAAACTTGAACAAGAGCAGTTTTAGTAGAATCACACCAAAAGGGCATTTGTAACTTGTTCCTCCAAATGACAGTTGTGATCACCCTTCCTTGCAGCCACAGGTGGTGTCTAAGGATATAATGGAAATGGAAGGCAACTGGACACTACTTACCAGTTTCGTCTTGGTGGGTTTCACAGAAGATCCCCTCTTGCAGATCTTCTTCTTTGTGCTGTTCCTGATCTCATATACTCTAACACTGACTGGAAACCTTGGTCTCATGACACTGATCTACATGGATTCCCGTCTACACACACCCATGTACTTCTTTGTGGGCAGCCTCTCCTTTCTGGACATCTGGTATTCCTCAGTCTACACTCCCAGAATCTTGTCTGATTGCGTATCCAAGAACAAGGTCATATCCCTTGCTGGCTGTGCAGCCCAGTTCTTCTTCTCTGCTGGCTTGGCCTACAGCGAATGTTTCTTGCTGGCCGTCATGGCATATGACCGCTATGTGGCCATCTGCAAACCACTCCTCTATGCCACCGCCATGCCCAAGAAGCTCTGCATCCAGATGGTCATAGGATCTTTTGTAGCTGGCTTTGCCAATGCTGTTATGCACACAGGTAACACCTTCCGCCTACGCTTCTGTGGGAGTAACATAATCAACCACTACTTTTGCGATGCTCCACCACTTGTGAAGATGGCATGTGACGATACCCAGGTCTATGAGCTCATTTTGGCTACTGTCATTGGTTGCAATGTGCTGGCAACCACCATGCTCATCCTGGGCTCTTATGTGGGCATTGTGGCTGCCATTGTACGCATCCACTCAGCAGCAGGGCGGCACAAAGCCTTCTCCACATGCTCTGCTCACCTCTTGTCAGTTTCCCTTTTCTATGGCTCCATCCTATTCATGTATTCGCGACCTAGCTCCCAGCACACTCCAAACTGGGACAAGGCAAATGCTTTGTTCTACACTGTCCTCAATCCTTTGGTCAACCCCTTGATTTATAGCTTGCGCAACAAAGATGTGAAGGATGCTTTCAAGAAAGTGCTGGGGAGAGTCATAGTAACAAAATGAATGGCAATACTGTTCCTTTTGCCCACACAATACAGATTACAGATAACAGGGATGAAGAACTGTGCTCTGGTGTCCTTTATTATTCTCATGTAAGGGCCAGGAGACCAAATTGGTGGCTTCACATTAATGCTGCACATTAGCAACTCAAACTTTCAATTCCCATAATCTCCCCTTAAGAGAGCCAACGTGGTGTGGTGGTTTGAGTGGGGGACTATGACACTGGAGACCAGGGTTCAATTCCCAGCTTGGTCATGAAACCCACTGGGTGACCTTGGGCAAGTGACATGCTCTCCGCCTAGGGGAAGGCAATGGCAAATCTCTGAACAAATCTTGCCTGGAAAACCCCATGAGCCATAAACTGGAAACAATCTGAAGGCACACAACAACAAAATCTCCCTTAGGCAATGTCTCTCCTATTTGGAGAAGGGAAGAGTGACAGCCAGTCTGAGATAACACACAAGGGTGTTTATCACACAGAGGTTTTTGGAGCTTTTTGCAGCTCAGATCTGACGTGATTGTGGGTCAAACGATGTGAATTCACGTCATAACGTGAATGTGTTAAACAGACACTCTGTTTTGAAGCTGGTTAAAGAAGTGATGGCCCTTGCTCGCGTGGGAAGAAGGTTCCAGGAGTGAGGGGCAGCGAGTGAAAAGGGGCGAATCCAAGCTGGGGCAGAGGAATCCCCTGACTGCTCCTTCATCCCGATCCTGACTTCAGTCACCCCCTGCCACCCATCCAATCATCCCCTGACTGCTCCTTCATCCTGATCCTGGCCCCAGTGACCCCCTGTCACCTATCCCATAATCCCCTCACTGCTCCTTCATCCCGATCCTGGCCCCAGTGACCCCCTGCCACCTATCCCATCACCTCCTGACTGCTCCTCCATCCCAATCCTGGCCCCAGTGACTCCCTGCCACCAGTCATCATCCCCTGATTTCTCCTTCATCCTGATCCTGGCCCAAGTGACCTCCTGCCACCTATCCCATCATTCCCTGACTGCTCCTGCATCCTGATCCTGGCCCCAGTGACCCCCTGCCACCTATCCCATAATCCCCTGACTGCTCCTTCATCCCGATCCTGGCCCCAGTGACGTCCTGGCACCTATCCCATCACTCCCTGACTGCTCCTGCCACCTATCCCATAATCCCCTGACTGCTCCTTCATCCCAATCCTGGCCCCAGTGACCCCCTGCCACCTATCCCATTATCCTCTGACTGCTCCTTCCCCCCCAATGAAGGATGACAGCTAAGGAGGGGGCAGGGAAGGATGACAGCGTCCAGATCCCCATTGAGCATGTGCAAGGGGGCCGATTGAAATCATTGAACCCTCAAAGTATGTTCCGGTGTGGTAATACAATGTGCACTCACCACGCTTTGCTTGAATCAGCATCACGTGACTTGCTTGGAATCAAACTGACTCTGCTTCCCCCTTGATTTGGAAGGGCAATGGAAAGACAACCAGGTGTGGTAAAACATCACATTTTAACGTGAATTCGCATTGCTAGACAGGAGTGACTCTACATCTGGTGTGAAAAAACATCACGTTTCGCGTTGCTAGAAAAGGAGTGACTGCGGATCTGAGCTGCAAACCTCCCACGTGTGATAAGGCCCAAGGAGTCATGAAGCATTAGATGTTAAAAGAGTAAGTAAAGGGATCTATCCAGATGTAATCCAAGCTCAAAAAGCATTGATTCAGTAGATATCACACTAGATCTCTTGATCCCTCCACTGAATCTGTCGATCCTACTGCTTGGCATCAATATGTCATGCGAGACCTCCTCTATATGTCTTGAGGTTACCTTTTACCACTTACTTACTAGAAGGCCCCTTGTCAATGACGCCTGTCCAGCTTTCTCCAAATGTATAAGGGTTAGTGTCCCAAGTGTATTCTTCTTGTAAGTTTAATATTCGGTAGCACATTTTTATGTGGCTATATGGTTTATGTACACAGGCAGAGGCTTCTGATGTAACAAATAAACACTGACTTTATTGAATAACATTTAGCAAGAATGTAACTTTGGTAGAATAGTTCCAAGGTGGTATGGCTACATAAATATTACAGCTGCAGGCGTTTCACAGTTTCCTCTTTGCAATCCCCAATACACTTTCTCTCCCATTCAGTATCCTTCTCTCAACTCATTTCCTTCCAATTCCTTTGAATTCTCTTCACTTCTCTTAAACTCCCCCTCAGCTACTCTGCACTGAACTCCCCTGACCAGAACTCTCTTGAACTGAACTCTCTTGAACTGAACTCACTTCACTTAACTGACTTCCCAGTCACTTACTCTTCCCTTTTATATCTACAAGATGGCATTTCTCCCCTCAATCAATGCCTTGCAGCAGTAATGGACTGGATGAGGGAAAACAAGCTCAAGCTGAATCCAGACAAAACAGAAGTACTTATGGTAGGGGCCGCAACCTCCAGTCCTCGAGGGGTTCATGCTCCCCTCAAAGGACTGTGTTCGCAGCTTAGATGTGCTTCTCGACTCGTTGCTTCAGATGAGAAATCAGGTGAATGCAATGGTCAAGAGTGCCTGTTATCAGCTCCAGCTGATACGTCAGCTGCACCCTTTCCTGGAACGGGGAGACCTCAAAACGGTAGTACATGCACTGGTAACCTCAAGACTTGATTTTTGCAATGCGCTCTACATGTGGCAACGCTTGTGCCTAGTCCAGAAACTTCAACTGGTGCAGAATATGGCAGCCAGATTGATTACAGGAACAACTAGGAGTGACCATATTACACCTATATTGAAATCACTCCACTGGTTGCCTATTCGTTTCCGAGCACAGTACAAGGTGTTGGTCATTACCTTTAAAGCCCTCCATGGCTTGGGCCCAACCTACTTAAGGAATCACCTCCTTCCGTACAATCCGCCCTGTAACCTCAGATCCTCTGGGAGGAATTTGTTGCAGTCCACAAAGACCAGATTGACGGCGACCTCCCAGAGGACTTTTTCCGCAATCGCTCTCACTTTATGGAACGGCCTGCTGGACAAGATCTGTCAAATTGCCAACCTGGAGAGATTCAAGAAAGCTATCAAGACGGATCTCTTCCGGCAGGCCTTCCTGGAATAGACCCCGGTCATGTAGCGCTCCCCCACAATCATATACAAACGAAGACTCTGCCCACCATTATTTTATTATTGTAGTATTGGCGTCATATCAATTGGACAAGTAGAGGTCCTCACATTTGGGGATGCACACAGATGTCGGCAGGGCAACTATGGCAGTTTCCTACCTTAAAATTAGCCTGAAACCCATACTTGGAAAGGCTGTAGAGAAAACCTGTTTGATCCAGAAATTTCTGGAGCTGAAACACTAACATTCTTTACAGACTTTATATATTTGAAATTGGACAGTTTGTCTTTTTCTATTATGATTTCATTGCTTCCCTCTACCTGAATCATGGTCACCCATTTCCACAATTTTAAAAAATTGTAGAAAAAGACTAATCTCTCTGGGGAGGGCTTGGTGTCCATGAAGTCTTGCAAAATGGTGCGCTCATCATTCCTGACCCCTGATATTTGGATCCCACAGTGGTGTGTGTATGTGCATACCTTCAAGAAGCCTGTCAACTTTTGGTAAACCCATGAATTTAATAGGATTTACTTAAGCAAGCAACACTCAGAGGTGGTTTGCCATTGCCTTCCTCAGCACCTGGAGATCCCCCATCCAAGTACTAACCAGGCTTCATTCTGTTTAGCTTCTGAGATTGGTAGCTATATAATATTTAGTGAAAAAAAGGGGTATCAAAGCTGCAGCAGAAAAGAAGCTAAAAGTCAAGAACAACCCATTGATTTAACAACCATAATACATACAGGGATGCTTGAGTCAAAGAATGCTGCTGGAGTGGAGTTGCTTTAGAAATCAGCTTCCTCTTGTTACTGCTTTGATGCCTGGGTTCTTTTTAGAATAAGGAATAGAAACTGGATTGCTTCACTTCTCTTTCCCTTTGTTCTAATATCTAAAACCCAAGAAAACATACTTCTTGCTTAAGCTATATTCTTTTCATGCATATAGACATCTGTACACATTCAAAACTAATAAGATGACTACATTAATAAACTACTGTAGCAGTTCTAATTACAAGGGAGCAAGCTAATGTCTGAGTACATATACATAGGATTGTGCTGTAAAACTCAAAGAATTAAAAAAAATTCTGGCTTATTTCATAGAATCATAGAGTTGGAAGAGACCATGAGAGTCATCCAGTCCAATCCCCTGTCATGCAGGTATACACAATTACAGCACTTTTGAGAGATGCCCATCCAACCTCTGTACAAAGACCTGGAAAGATGGGAAGGCTACCACCTGCCAAGGCAATCTATTCCACTGTTGAACAGCTCCTACAATACGTATAATAGTTCTTCCTAATCTTTAGATGGAATCTCTCTTCTTGTATTTTGAATCCATTGGTTCATGTTCTAGTCTCTGGAGCAACAGAAAACAACCTTGCTCCATCTTCTACATGACATCCCTTCAGATATTTGAAAATAGCTATCGCGTCACCTCTCGGACCTCTCTTCTACAAATTAAGCATATACATATTCCTCAGTCATTGCCCATAAAGCTTAGTTCCCAGACCTTTAAAAGACCTGGCAGAAGTAATCTCAGAGCCACTGACAATCATTTTGAGAACTCCTGGAGAACAGGAGAAATCCCAGCAGACTCAAGGAGAGCAAATGTCCCTGGTTCAAAAAGGGTGGAAAGATGACCCAAATAATTACCACCCAATCATTTGACACCAATACCAGGGAAGATTCTAGAATAAATCATGAGCACTTAGAAATGAATGCTGTGATCACTAAAAGTCAACATGGGTTTCTCAAAAACAAGTGATGCCAGACTAATCTGATCTCCTTTTTTTTTTTTTTTTTTTTTGGATAAAATTATCAGTTTGGTAGATGAGGGGAATGCTGACTGTAGCATACTTTGATTTCATTAAGGCCTTTGACAAAATCCCCCATTATATTCTGCCAAACAAGCTAGTAAAATGTGGTTTAGACAATGCAACTGTTAGGTGGAACTGAAATTGGTTGAAGGGCCAAACTCAAAGGGTGCTCAGCAATAGCTCCTCTTCATCCTGGAAAGAAGTAACTGTCAGGTGCCACAGGGTTCTGTCCTGGGCCCAGTGCTATTCAATATCTTTATCAATGACTTGGATGAAAGAATAGAGGACATGCTTATCAAATTTGCAGATGACACCAAATTAGGAGGAATAGCTAATATCCCATAGGACAGGAACAAAATTCAAAATTACTTTAATAGATTAGAAAGCTGGGACAAAACTAACAAATGAATTTCAACACAGAGAAATGTAAGGTACACTTAGGCAGAAAAAATGAAATGCATAGATATAGGATGGGGGAAATCTGGCTTGACAAGAGTACATGTGAAAGGGATCTAGGAGTCCTAGTTGACCACAAATTGAACATAAGGCAACAGTCTGATGCAGTAACTAAAAAAGCCAATGAGATGCTAGGCTGCATCAATAGAATAATAATGTCTAGATCAAAGAAAGTAATGGTGCCATTCTATTCTGCTATGGTCAGACCTCACCTGGAATACTGTGTCCAGTTCTGGGCACCACAACTGAAGAAGAATGTTGACAAGCTCGAGTGTGTTCAGAGCTTTGTAACATGTACTTTGTTACATTACAGCTCTACTAATACCCCTTTTTGTCTAGAGTTAATTACAGGCTGCCTTTGGTGGTTATACTGTACCCCTTAAAGAGCATATGAGGATCAAAACACATATACAAAACACATAAAACAAGTAAGGCCCAGAATACACTGAAGAAATAATCCAGTTTGGCATCTCTATAACTGCCTAGGCTCAGTGCTAGGGAATCCTGGAATTGTAATTTATTGTGGCACCAGAGCTCTCTGACAGAGAAGGCTAAATGTCTCACAGAACTACAGTTCCCAGAATTCTGTAGCATTGAGCCAGGGCAGTTAAAGCAGTCTCAAACTGGATTATTTCTGCCGTGTGTTTTGGACCTTTTGTAATTTAAAACAACAGCAACAACCAAGCTATAGAAACAGGAATTACCCACAAATCCAGCTGCTGGGGAACTATGGAAAGGCCTGTAAAACCAAGTGGATAATATGTGGATTTTCTTTGTATGTTTGAACTACTAGTCTCTGTTTTGACACTCACCTCAGCCTCCACCCACTTCACTTGCCTCTAGCGATAAATCCCATTTATCTATTTTAGGTTTCTGCACTTCAGAAATAATGCATTTTGACACCGCTTTAACTGCCATGGCTCAATGCGATGGGATTCTGGGATTTGTAGTTTTGTGAGACAATGGTGTTTATCACACAGAGGTTTTTGAAGCTCAAATCCGGGGTGAATCCTGGTTCAGCTATGCAAATTCACGTTGTAACGTGAATGTTTCATCACTCCTGGTTGCCCTTCCATTGCCCTTCCAAAACGAGGGGGAATTGAATCCAAGGCAAGTCATGTGATGCGGATTCATGCAAAGAGGAGTGAGTGCAAATTGTATTACCACACCGTTGTATACCATACGGATTAAACGATTCGAATCAGAGCCCTTGCGCATGCTCAGTGGGGGTCTAAACACATCATGACCTTGTACATTTCCGAGGTGAAAAGGGGCACAAGTTCTTGTACCCTGTTTTGCATAATTGCGTGAATATTTGCCTTGTGAATATTTCTGTGTCTTCTTCATCCCCCTTTTTAATTTTCCGTTCCATTTCAGCAATTTCAACACACACATAGATAGATAGATAGAGAGAGAGAGAGAGATAGATCGACCAACAGACAGACATATCTGTATATTCACATTCACGCACATACACACATGTATATATTCCAGAAAAACCGAGTTGCCCTGAAAGTTGCCCTGAAAGTGAAAGGACCACCAAAAGGAAATGGGGGAAAATTGCAGCGCTGCATCATGGGAAATTTGCAGCTCAGGGGGTTTGTGTTGGTGTACCAGAGCAGAAGCAAAGTTGCATTCCACACCAGACCAATTCAGAGTGAAATCGAAGTTAGCTTGGAAGCGAATTCTGTGAATTCACTTTTTTCCGAATTCATCAAAATGAGGAGTCACTTTGGATTCACTGCAAAAGCGCCACGAAAGGACCCCCCATAGAAAGGAAACGCATGTGATAACACATCACGTTATCGCGTGAATTCACATTGTTGGACCCACAGTCATGTCGGATCTCAGCTGCAAAAAGCTGCAAAAACCTCCGTGTGATAAACACCAATGAGTCTTCCCTGTCAGAGAGCTCTGGTACCACAGCAAACTACAAATCCCAGGATTTCATAGCATGGAGCCTAAGACTGATCAATATGATTTATCTCATGAGACAGATGAGAGGGGAAGGTTGTAGTGCGGGAGAGTTGAAGCAGGGACTAAATAGTTCAAACATAAAAAAAAAAACCCTCCCATCTTATCTCCCTTGGTTTTGGTGGCCTTTCCATAGTTCTTACATTGCTGGAATTGTGGGCCACTCTTGTTTTTCTTGCTTGCAGTGCTGATGAGATCGTAAGGTTCTCAGGACTGTGACACACACAGAATGCCAGAATGAGGTGTGTAAAAACCTTTACACATTTTCTAAAAGAAGAGATCCATACAGGGTGACCAGAGGTCCTCCCTTTCCAGGACATATCCTCCATTCAGTCTCCATTTTGAGCATGGCTAAGAAACATGGGTTTATATTTATGAGAGTGTTTTTAGCTTTTGTTTTGGGATGTCCCCCGTTTTTCTTGAATGTTCCCCATTTTGTGGTGCCTTCTCCTCCTTGGTGATTATGGGCATCTGGTCACCCTGGATCTGTAAGGACCGTCCCTTGAGCAGCCTATCCCTCTCCCTTGATCCTCTCCAAGCGAGTTCAGAGAGGGTTTTGGCCCAACTCCAGCTGTTTGCAGTTTTTGGCAAAGGGAGGAGATCCTGTTGACTGTTCAGGAAAGGCAGAAGAGTAGGCCCCTCTGCTCCCTTGGCACTCTTGTCTGCCTGGGCTGTAGTGGAAATCTTTTCATTTCCACAGTCAGCCTTAATGCAGGATTGCTTCACCCTGCATGGTAGTGTTCAACTCTGGAGACCAGGGTTCAAATCCTGGCTCAGCCATGGAAACTCACTGGGTGACTTTGGCCAAGTCACACTCTCTCAGCCTCAGGGGAGGGCCTTGGCTTAATCTCCTCTGATACAGATGTCCTAACTGCAAAGGAGGGCAAGGCACTGCAGAAAAATGTAGAACATTCAGCACAAATGGAGGATGGGATCAAATTAAAAACCACTCACAGAAAAATAAATGCATGATTATTGGTCCTGCTCCAAATGGAGGCTGCCTGGGAATTCCTCCTTGACAGAAGGTTGGAATGGAGGGCATAACCTAGAAAAGTAGGACATCTAGTCACCCTGCCTCTGAACCAGTCTTGCCAAGAAAACCCTGTGATAGTGGACTCTCTGGAGTCCAGAGTTTGATCCCCAGCTCAGCCATGGAAGCCCACTGGGTGACCTTGGGTAGGTCACATTCTCTCAGCCTCAGGGAAAAACAATGACAAACCTCATGTGAACCAATCTTATCAAGAAAATCTTGTGATCGGGTTGCCTTATGGGCAATATCGCATTATGCTTTGACGGCGCTCTTGTGCCCCTTTCACTGCTGTTGGATTCTGGGGTTTGCAGTTCAGTGAAGCCTAAGAGCTCTCTGGCTGAGGATTCTAAATTACTCTCCTTGAACTACAAATCCCAGGATTCCACAGGAGGCAGTTAAAGTGGAACAATAGCCCTATAACAGTAAAGAGGGTGGTATCTGGAGTCCAGGGTTTGCCTCCCTTCTTGGCCATGGAAGCCCACTGTGGGCGAGTCACACTCTCTCAGCCTCAGGGGGAAACCATGGCAAACCTCCCCTGAAGCAATCTGGGCAAGAAAACCCCATGCTAGGTTCAGCTGAAGGTCAGCATCAATCGGAAATGACTTGGAGGTCCAACAACAGCAGCAGCAACAACAACAAGAAGAAGCTGGGCTCTGTCAGGGATTTTCCAGGAAGGGCTCGGGAGGGGGGTCCGTTTGCTTCCAAGGGAGAGGAGCTGATGCTGTCAGAAGGCGGGCGGCTGAAGCTGTCCTCCTCCTCCTCCTCCCAGTAAACACCAAATCCACCCGCTTTCTGCAAAGGAGAAGGAGGAGGAGGAGCAGCGTGTGTCGGCTACAGTGAGTCTCTCCTCCAGGCCCAAAGGAGGAGGCATTGCTTTGGGGTGGCTGGGGGGGGGGGTCTAAAGGGGTCTAAAAAGGAGAAGGAATGGGGGAGATCTCCACTTGGGAGGAAAGCCAGCTTGGCTGGCGCTACACTGTCCTTATCCGGGGGGAGGGATCTCTTCTTGCTATGCAGTTATCGCGCTCTCATCCCGCGTTTACTACCAGGGTTCTCTTCTCTCGGATTTGGAGGTTAGGGAAAGACTTACAGTAGTGGGGGTTGAGTGTTGGACGCTGGAGTCCAGGTTTGGAGCTCCCCCCCACCTTTGCTCGGCCAGGAAATCCACTGGGTGGCCATGGATGGGTCACACTCTCTCAGCCTCAGGAGAAGGCCAGGGCAAACCTCCTCTGAATAAGTCTTGCCAAGAAAACCCCATGATTAGGATCTCCTTAGTGCAGTGGTCTGAGTGTTGGGCTATACGTCTCTGGAGAGCAGTGTTATTCCCTCCTCGGACATGAAACCCACTGGGTGACCATGAGCAAGTCACACTCTCTTAGCCTCAGGTGGAAGGCAATGGCAAACCTCCTCAGAACAACCCTGGCCAAGAAAACCCCAGGATAGGGTCGCCTTAGGGTTGCCATAAGTTGGAAACGACTTGAAGGCACACCACAGACATCACAACACATTTAGAATTGTTTGCCAGAGAGCTCCTGGGGAGACTCACCAAAGTACTCAGGGGGTTCCCTAGGATGCAGCCCTGGTAGCTAGAGTGGAATCATAGGGCTATAATTGTGCAGTGCGATCAGACCCCAGGAGGCCAGGGTTCCGCTGGCTTACCTGGAGCAAGGAATGCTCTCTCAGCCTTGAGGCAACTTTCTCGGAATAATTCTTGCCCAGAAAACTCTATGAGAGGGTCACCATAAAACAGAGTTGACTTGAAGACAGACAACAAATACTTGTAGGGCCAAGTCCTCCCCGCCTTGGTGCCAGCAGCTTTTTCCCTAAAGGATTTGGGAAGTGTGGTGTATCTGTTTCCTGTCAGATCGTGGACATATTTGTTTCTCCATTTGCTTTCACTGCTTTCTTGAGAGTTGTTGCATGCCGTCAGGTCGTTTCCAATTTATGGCTCACCTTTTTTATGGTGACCCTAGCAGTGATGATGAACCTTTTAGAGACCCAGTGCCCAAACTACAACACAAAACCCACTTATTTATTGCAAAGTACCACAACCCTCTGGCTTTCTAGTGACAAACTAGTGAACTCTGTGTTGGGACAATGGTGTGCGTGCCCACAGAGAGGGCTGTGAGTGCCATCTCTGGCACACGTGCCATAGATTCACCATCACTGCAAAGGTGAACCTATCATGGGGTTATCTTGGCAGGTATCTCCAGAGAGAGGTTGTCATTGCCATCCTTGGAGGCTGAGAGCATGTGAGTTGCTCAAGGACACCCAGTAGGTTTCCATGGCTGAGCCAGGATTAGAATCCTGGTCTCTAGAGTCATAGGCCAGTGCTCAAACCACTACACCACGCAGGCTTCCTGAGAGTCCCCTCTGCCAAATTACTTTCTTCATTCTTCTTTTGATCCATTGGAATCGTGGAGCATTTCACTGAGCATTTCTTCTTGTTGTCTGTTTTCCTTATTTGTTTATTTCTTTCAGCCTGATTTATCATTATATTTTTTTTACAGGTGATATTTACATTTATTTATAAATCTTTCATCCAGTCCAGTACCCCTTAGACAATCATTTCATTATTATTATCCCCATTTCTCTATCCCACTTCATGTCATTCAGAGGAACTTTAAAATCCATGTATTTGAGGTTTATCAGATGCGAGTTTTTGGCTATTTTTCCCACCTATCATGCAATGTTAGCATCACGAACATTGCGCAATAACGCAAAAGCGCGATGTTCTTCCAGACGCCATTCATTTCTATGGGAGCCCGTTGCGCAACGCTCCCGTAGTTTAAGCGTCATTCCTCCCCCTTTTGGGCATTGTGGGTAAAAGTGGAAGCCAGGCCATGGTCTCCTGTTATCTTGCGAAATGTGTTGTGAAATGGTTTGGTGTGGTAGGCATCAGCGCAACATAATGCTAAAGTTACTGATTGCTAAGTTCCCATGATGCAGGGCTGCTTTTTGACCCCATTCCCTTCCGGTGGCCTTCTTTCCTTCCCCCCACCCAGGGAGGGGGTGGCGGCTCTGTCTTGCATGAACACCTAGGAGGTTTCAAATGTAAGGAACCTCCAGGGGTCATTCATTTCAGCCCCATTTCCTCTTTCCTGCATGGACACCTGGGAGGCTGCCCCATTTCTCTTTCCTGCATGGACACCTGGGAGGCTGCGAATGAAAAGGGTGCCTAGGGGTCATCCATTCCAGCCTCATTCCTCTTTCCTGCAAGAACACCTAGGAGGCTAGAAATTTAAGGGGCCCCTAGTGGTCATCCATTCCAACCTCATTCCTCAGCCCTGCAAGAACACCTAGGAGGCTAGAAATGGGCACTCGTGTACATACATGCACCTGGATATACACACACACACACACACACACACACACATATTTATGTGAATATTTTCTTATAAACAGATAGAGAGAGAGAGAGAGAGAGAGATATGTATATATAAATATATATAGATCGATGTATCAATACTGACTGCTACCAATCCCGTCATCCACTGCCTTTCCCCAGGGGCCCATCTGCACCTCCCCTTCTGCCTGCCACTGATCCCATCATCCACTGCCTTCTCCTAGGCCCTTGGACAAGTCACACTCTCTCAGCCTCATAGGATGGAAATGGTGAACCCCATGTGAACAATCCTCCCACAGCTAGCATGTGCATATATATGATCGCTCATAGTTATAGTTATCTACCCGCCTGTAGATCTGCAAGAACACCTAGGAGGCTAGAAATTTAAGGGGCCCCTAGTGTTCATCCATTCCAGCCCCATTCCTCTTTCCAGCATGAACACCTAGGAGGCTGCAAATGCAAGGGTCCCCTAGGGGTCATCCATTCCAGCCCCATTCCTCTTTCCTGCACAGACACCTAGGATGCTGCCACTGAAAGGGGCCCCTGGGGATCATCCACTTGCAAATTCAAATGGGCATGCGTTCACATACATGTATGCGAGTATAGATATCGATATAGATATAGATGTAGATATAGATATACATACATATATGTTAATATTTACTTATAGACAGAGATAGATAGATAGATAGATAGATAGATAGATGTTGTATCCTTATAGTTTCCTCTGGCCTATTCAAATGGACACTCGTGTACATATCATACATATTTATTGAATATATACTTATAAACAGATGAGTAGATAGATAGTTACATGTGTGTGAAAAACAGGCCTGTGGGGGAGTTGGGGGGGTCGCTTCAGCCATAGGGAGTGTGAGGAGAGAGAGAGAGGGAGGGACAGAGGAGGGAAAGAAGCCCTCCTGCCTCCAAAGCAGTCTTTGGAGAGAAAAGAGAGAGGGGTGTAGTAGGGCTAGGGGGTGTTTGCTGTGCTCCATGTGTATGTGGGGGGGGCGGGCGGCGGAGGAAGACAAGCTTGTGAGGGGCTGGGGGGGACTGCAATAGGAGCTCTGAGGAAGGGGCGAGAGAGAGGAGGGAAAGAAGCTCGCCTTATCCCCCAATTTTGTCCCTCCTTAGTCTGTGGGTGAAGCCCAGGAAAAGAGAGGGATTGTGGTGGGGTTAGGGGGTCTTGCTAGCCCTGGAGGTTGAGGGGGTTGTATCTCAGCACCAGGAGACTCCTGGCTGGTGGCTTCTCCAAGCTTTCCTTCCCTCCTTCCTTCTTTATTCCCTCCCTCCCTTCCTCCTCATGCCTTTCATTCACAGCTCTGGTTGGAGAGAGAGAATCAAAGCGGGAGGACAAGTGTTGGGGTTTGTTGCTGCTGGTGCCAAAGCAGCCTTCCTCACATTTGGCTTTGGGGCGCCTGGCAGGGAAGGTTTCTTGTTTGGCACCAGATATGTGGATATCTGCAACCCTCCCAGAGAAAGCTATCCCCCTCCCTGGAAGCAAAAAGGCCACCAAAACCTCCAAGGCGCATGCGCAAATATGTTGTTGCGAAATGCGAAAGACAAAAGGAAGGCGCAAGTGTAGTAAATAGTTCTGCAATGCGTTATTTCACATCAGGGAAATCGCAGCTTTCGCGCAACGTCGCGCTATTGTAACGCTAACATAACGTTATGAGTGAAAGACAGAAAAGCAAGCAATATGGTAAGACATCGCGCGAAATAGTCATTTCGCAACGTTCTTTACACTTCCTTAGCGCAATTGCAGGATCCAAAACTTGAGTCTGATAAACCTCTTTCTTTCTTTCATTGGCTTGATGATTCTTTTCCCTGTCCATGAGTACTGGGATACCAGACAACAAAATGTTACAGTATTTCCTGCACTGCAAGGGGTTGGCCCGTGGGTCTTTTCTAGCTCTATGATTCTATGAGTACAGTCGCCCCTCCATTTTCATGGGGGATCCATTCCGGACCCCCCTGCAAAAACAGAAAATTGCCACTATTCAAGCCCCATTGGCTTGAGGTGACACATGCCTCATTTTGTCCCCCTCCATTTACCACCTGTGAACAGGCGAGGGACACGAACCTTAAGTCCATGAAAACAGAGGGACATCTGTATATCCTCCCTTACAAAAGTAACACTGATTTTCAAGTTCCATGGTTTTTTTGGGAACATCCAGTCTTTACAACCAGCGGTGTAGTGGACAATCAGAGCATTTGTTTTCCAAACTCTACCTGTACGTAAAAGAAAGAATCTAGTGTTTACTCTTGGCTTTTCCCCTTGGTTTCAATTGGAGCTTGTTTCAATTGGACCTTTATTTTCAATAAAGGTCCAATTCTCATGCCCAGAACTGGACACAGTATTCCAGGTGAGGCCTGGCCAAAGCAGAATAGAATGGCACTATTACTTCCCTTGATCTAGACATTATACTTCTATTGATGCAGCCTAGAATCATATTGGCTTTTTTAGCTGCCACATCAGACTGTTGGCTTACATTCAATTTGTGGTCTACTAGGACTCCTAGATCACATGCACTGTTGTCAAGCCAGGTGTCCCCCATCCTATATCTATGCATTTCATTTTTTTCTGCCTAAGTGCAGTACCTTACATTTCTCCCTGTTGAAATTGTTTTATTAGTTTTGGCCCAGTTTTCTAATCTATTGAATGACTTTAATAAATTAGAAAGCTGACCCAAATCTAACAAAATCTAACAAAATGAATTCTGATCCATATCAGAAACACCACACTAGAGTCCCAGTCCAGATTGGGCTGGCCATACAAGGTTTTTTTTAAGTTTTTTTCATTTTTTTTAAAAAAAAAAGCCATTGAGACCATTGTCAACAACATCTGTTCTGGTTTGGCTCTTGGGTTCTACTGCATCTCCTCCCCACTCCATTACCCTTTTTCTTTCCTATCATGCAGATCTTTTGCAATAATTTTCAGTCTCCACTGAACCCAAGGACACTGTCAGTGCAACAACATTAGAACAAATTGAGCAATCCATGCACCGCATGAAGCAATTAGCTGGAATGATTTGTCTTGATGTTTTGTTCCAGAAGTGATGAACCAGCTGACCACAGAGAGCATCTAGTCCAAGGGCCACCTAGCAATATTGGGCCTAGCAAAGAGAAATAAATGATTTAGGAGATTATCACATGGAGGATGAGACGTCATTGTCCTCTCCCTGTCCCGTCCTTCTCACGCAATCACGAGAAGGACTTTCATGCGATGTCATGCTTATCGGGACACTGTCCCATCCAGAAAGCATGAGTGACAGTGACTGTGGGAAAGTCTTTCAAATGACATTGCATTGATCCTGTCATTGTCCCCTCATTGAAGTGGCATTGCCCTGGCATTTTGCATCAACAGTCATTCACATTAATGCAGTGGTGCTTCAATGACAGAATAATGACAGGATCAGTGCTATGATATGAAAGGCTTTTGCGCAATTCCACTCACAGACAGGTATAGACAGGAGAGCAATCCCGTCCCTATCCTGTCTCTGTGTTATAATCTTACTCTCTTGTGGTCCATTTTGGACAGGAGAAGGGGTTTCTAAGTATGCAATTAGGAGAGGTTCAACCTAAGGGGTGAGGAACATGCTGGACTGAAACCACCATCACCCTTCACCATTTGTTATGTTCACTAGGGCCAATGGGCTAGTGACCACACATTCCCTATCCGTAACCTAGCTCTTAGGACTTCCTTTGATGGATCCTTTCTTGGGAGAGAAACTGGCAACCCCAATAGTGGCAGAAGCTGAGAGATAAGACTTTAAAGTAAAATTAGCCTATTTAATCTAGAGCAGTGCTTCTAAAGCTACCTGACATGAGAAACTGGCATTTTCCTCCCTTCCTCCCATTGTGTCAGGGACCTATACCATATTTGTGGCCAGTGACTACAATTGTTTCTTTTTTCCTGGAAACTCTCCAGGGACCAGCAGGTGACAGCTCACAGACCCATCCATAGACCCCCATTTTGAGTAGCACTGACTCTACTCCTTTCACGTAGCCGGCCCTAACAATGCACCTGTTATTGTTGCTACATGTGGATATGAAAGCTTTTGTAAAGCTTATTTAGCTGGTAGTGGGTAGGTAAGAAAACCTATCATAACTTTTATCTCTTCAATATACTGTCTTTAACACTCCAGCTCAGTGCCTCCAATCAGGATCTCCTGGCTTCACTGTAGAATTTTCTGTAGAGAGAAAGAAAGACTGAAGTCTACGAAAGCTCGTGCTACCAACTTCTTTCTTTCAGTTAGTCTCAAAGGTGCTACAAGATCTCTCTACATACTGATTCTACAGACTAACATAGCTATATCTTTGAATGCTACCACTGTAGAATTTTCTGCTATTAATGAATGGAGCAAAGAAGTTGCCTTCTCTTGCTAAGGCAGAAGGTGCCCTCAGCAGTTTGTGAAAAGAGGAAGGAAGTGTCTGTGTTTGTATGAGGAGTATGCTGGTACACATGGTTCAATCCTTCTTGCTGTAGGAGCAGCTAAACTAACTACTGAGCTAGTTTATCATGCTGTCTGCAGAGGCATCTTCTCTTTTCTATTTTGTTTCCTCTCAACGAAGCCAAGGGAGAAAGCCAAGAGTAAACACTAGATTCTTTCTTTTATGTACAGGTAGAGCTTGGAAAAGTAGTATATCTTCAAAGTACTGTAAAAGTACTTTTTTGTACTATAACTCTCTTGTAACTTTTCCAAGCTTTGTTTCATTGGGGATAAAAGGAAGCTGGCCAGTGCCTGGCAACATAATAAAACAATGGCAAGCTGAAGCTCCAGGTTTTATTGGTTGACCAAACAGGGTAAAAATTTCTATTAAATACTTTCCTCACCAGCACCACACACACCCATCTTATTATAGCCTTTTTAAAAAAAAATCAGAAGTGACATTCTGGTCGCTTATGGTTTCATCAAAAGGGATGGATGTCACCTATGGATGTATGTGTTCTATCACTCCACTTTGCAGCAAGAACAGCTAAACCAAGAATTGACAGAGGACTGTACAGAATCTGGAGACTACACTGGGCCCATTGTCCATACCCTGGCAGCTCCATGGTTGTCCACTCCTGGCTTAGTCACTCCCACTAAAAATTGAATACAGTTGGCCCTCCACATTTGTGGATTTGACTTTTACAGATTTGATTATTTGCGGTTTTGATTTGTATGTTCTCTCTAGGAATCCTAGTCTAGGTCCTCCAGTTCAACTCTATCAGAGGTTGGCCATAGAATTGTGCTGGAGAACCTAGAAGTTCCTAGAAAAATGCTTCTCTAGGCATATGTAGGCCCTCCAGCATGATTCTATGGTCAACCTTTGGCAGATGTTGACCATAGAGTTGCCCTGGAAGACCTAGAGTTTTCTGGGGAGGTGGTCTCTCAGGTAAAAAAAAGTAGTGTTTTTTATCTGCATTTTCCTCCCCACTTTCATGGGGGCCTTGTGATCTTAACCCCAATGAATGTGGAGTGCCTACTGTAATTGACTACCATGCACGCTCTGCTTATTCACAACTAGCCTGCATTCTGGTAGATTCCTGGCATATCATTGCCAGGCAGATATACTGTACACATTGCCTTTTCAAAACTGGTTTTCACTTTAGATCTCAACAACAACAACAACAACAACAACAACAAAAATAATTGTATTTATATTTCCTGCCTCTCCCTGCGGATTGAGGCGGGATTACATCCAGTAAAATTCATACAAGAATATAAAAATACAAAAATATAATCAATAAAATACTAACGACAATAATAGTTTCAAATAAAGATTAACTGTATCATCATACCATAATAGCAACAGCAATAAGGTTGTACAGAAATTACAATCAAGGAGTGGAGCATTAATATAACAAATTTCCTATACAGGGTCAGGTGGGTAAGCCCGCTGGAAGAGATCCATCTTAACTGTCTTCTTGAAGGCATGAAGGGTGGTGGTTAGACGGATCTCTTCCAGTAGGTTATTCCATAGTTTTGGAGCGGCGACACTAAAAGCTCTTTGGGAAGTCATTGTTAATCTAGTCTTTTGGTATTCTAATAAATTCTTTCCAGATGTTCTGCAAGTGTGAGGTGGATTGTGAAGACTGGTAGCCAACAAAGGGTAAATGTGACATCGCTCTAGGTATAAAACAATTTTAAAATCTTGTTGCATCTTAAAGATTACCACATTTAAGTTGTCATAAGTTTTTATGAATTAGAGCCCATTTCATATGATCCATGATTTATTACTTAAGTCGGCAGATTGTGATACAAATCCTTGCGTGGATGGTTGAAGGGGAGGGGTTATAACTGGTAGGATCAAAGGAAAGTGAAATGCAAAAAGTACAAACAAACATAGAATCCTAGAGTTGGAAGAAACCAAAAGGTTCAAGCACCTGCCATGTAAGAATACACAATTAAAGCACTCTCAACAGATGGCCATCCAGCCTCTGCTTATAAGTCTCCAAAGGAGGAGACCCCAACACACCACATGGCAGTGTGTTCCAATGATTGGTACCATAATCGTGATCTTTAACAAACAGTAGGTGGGTGATAACATACATTCTTGCATTGATGAACTGAAAAATATATGTGGTGTGATTCAAAAGCCTTTGTCCCTAATCACCACCACCTCCATGCAAAGTGTGTTGTCTGAATCAGTGTGTGAGCATGTCTATGCATGGCTTCACATACAGTATGTGAGAAATGCCAGCTGTGCCTAGAATCTGGCTTCAACCCATTCTGCTCTATTTAATGTGTGTTAACCTCTCTTTGCTACAGAAATGGCCAGCGCTGTGACAGAGTGTGGAAATGTAAGGATCATCACACAAGTGGTCCAGCAGCCGGGTCCACAGTCAGCAGATGTTGCTGCTGCTAGCATGCTTGGGTCTACTTCCACTGTGTCACAGATGATGCCACCTGAGATCAAAAATGTTGATACACTGCCAAAAGCACTTGGGGTAAGAATCTGTAGATTTATCAAACTAGGCCCAAATCCCTGTCAGGCTTGTAGATGGTCAAGTCATATCCTCAATGGTCCAAAACACACTTCAGAAATAATCCAGTTTGATACCGCTTTAACTGTGCTGGCTCAGTGCTAGGGAATTCTGGGAACTGTAGTTTTGTGAGTCATTTAGCCTTTGTTGTCAAGAGAGCTCTGGTGCCACAATAAACTATAATCCCCATGATTTCCTAGCACTGAGCCAGCACAGTTAAAGCAGTCTCAAAATGGATTATTTCTGAAGTGTGTTTTGGACTAATGTCTTTCAAGCATCTTAATGAATCCAGTTGATTAAAAAATGGAGTCATATACTTTACTCATTAACATATTCCAATGCTTTGTAATTAGGCTTCCCTCATCTGAGGGCTTGAGCCCTTATTTCTGGACTTCCAGGTGAACAAGAATAACCTGAAGGCATGAGCATTACCATGAAAAGTGTGCACACATGTACATATACATACACTTTCCTCATTCATGAAGCCTAGTGTTTGCTTATTTGTTTATTTGTCTGAATGGTACAGTCTATGCTTAATTCATTGTGCTTAATAGCATCACCAGGGGCTGTTCCTTGTATTAAGCATCACTTTCTCTGATATCACAAGGAGTCATTCCTTGATTGCATGTTTTGGCTCTGAAATCTCAGACCCTGGGATAATCCTGGCCTGACAACCCTACTTGTGGGAGTATTCCAAAGGCTGTTAGACTATGGACCAAACTGCATATAAGACAAAAAGCCATTTCACACTACATAATTAAAGCACTATGAATCTAGGATCTGGATATGATACTGTAAGCTCTGGTAAAATACCTGTTACGGCTTCTTTGAAGATGGACTTACACAGCTCTTTAGGATGATGGGGATGCACAAGCCAAGCAAGGTGAAGAGAAAGAGGTTTGCTGATTTTGATTCAGGAGAGATGTAGTTGGTGACCTTGAGAGGAATGATAGGATAACGAGGAGATTTTAACTGTGATGAAGGAGGTGATTCCAGTGAAATATATGTTGGTGACGGTTGATAATGCGATGGTGGATATCACTGTTTAAACATATGAGGAGGGTAGCAAAGCTGATGATGATTATGTCAGTGATGATGACAGCAGCAATGCTGATGCTGCAGATATTCATGAATAATAATCCAAAACCTTTTTCTTCTCCCCCTCCAGGCTGTACATATTGTTTTGGGGGCTACACAGATAAGCTTTGGCATTGTTCTAACTATAGCACAGGGGAACTTAAAGACCCTCACTGTGAAGAGTGGGATCTACTTCTGGATTGGGATCTTGGTAAGCAAACTTTTAGACAGGCTGGGAAATCATCCATCAGTCCATAGCATAACTTTCTCCAACATGGTGCCCTCCAGATGTTTTAGATGACTGCAACTACCATTAGCCCCAACTAATGTCATAGGACCGTGATGGCGAACCTGTTGCACACGTGCCACGGGTGGCACACGGCGCGATTTCGCCAGGCACGGGGGGCGAGGGAGAAGGCGGAACAGGGGCGTGCCCCTTCTGCCTCCTCCCTACCATTTTCGAGCCTCCCGCTGTCTCTCTGAGAGCGAGAAGCCAGAAAATGGCACCTGGGAGGAGGAGACAGAGGCGTCTGTCTCCTCCTCCCAGCCCTCTTCCCTTCCGGCTTCCTTTCGCATGGAGCGAAGGCTGAGGAGGAGGCGGCTGGGACATGTGCCCAGCCTCCTCCTCCTCCTCCTCCTGGCTTGCCTTTGCTTGCCGGGAAAGGGCTCCGTGGAGCCCTTTCGCGGCGAGCAAAGGGCAAGGGCCCTTTTTCTGGCCTCTGACAGCCCCAGGAGGGACCCTCAGGGGCCGGCAAAGGCCGGAGGACAGAGCGCCATCCTACACGGCCCTTTTTCCGGCCTCTGACGGCCCCAGGAGGGACCCTCAGGGGCCGGCAAAGGCCGGGGGAGGAGCCAGAGGCTCCCTCCCTCTGAAAAGGGGGTGGAAGCCCCACCCCCTTGAGGGCAGAAGCCCAGCCCCGGCACTCAGCACCCATCCTGGGGGTAGAAGCCCCGCCTCCGGCATGCGACCTTAAAAAGGTTCGCCATCACTGTCATAGGAGCTTTGGAAGGTGCAGAGGGTTGTGTACCTAGTCACAGACAGAGTCAGGGAAGCTTGGAGATAGAAGAGGGGGCCCAACAAAGAGTAACCCACCCACAATCCCCTAATGCCTATGGCTCACTCAAATGTTTATTCAGCTGCAAACTTTGCTTCTGTCTAATAGATACTTGCATGGTCTTCACATGTGACAAGGAACTTGTTTGCTTCATACTTTTCCCTATAAAGTGAGGACTTCTGAGTGGTTCTACATGTTACTTTTCTCAGGAAAAAACATATTAGTTATCAAGCAGAAACATGTGAAGTAAAGTGAGCAAGAAGTGGGTAAATGAAGTTTTGAATTCTTTCTCAACCTTGGGTGCCTACCTGAATTCTGAGCACTCTCATTTCTGGATATGTAAAGAGATTCAACCTGATGCTTGTCTTTTGTTTTTCCTGTCCTGTACAGCTGTTATTTTCTGGGTCATTACTTGTGGAGATGGAGAAACGAAAGCATGTTTGGCTGGTAAATATTTTCTCTATGTGTGTTTTCTTAGGAGTAAAGCCAATATAATACATATGTGTCACAAGCTGATGCCAGTACCTTTTCAGAGTGTAAAAGGGGTATCTTGAGGGGAAGTTGCTCATGCATATTTGCAATGCATTAGAATGAGAGAGAGAGAGAGAGAGAGAGAGTTACAATGCTGTGTTGTGATCTGAGGACAGGTATATATTCATAGGTTAAATCAGTTTAATGTTCCACTTACAAATCCAATCATTTATATATCACAGTAGTCATCCATAAATTTGTCCATGCTTTTATCAGGTGTGCCATCAGAGCACATGAATGATTTAATACATGTTCTGAGTGCACATGCCTGCCAGGGATCTTGTGCCTTTGGCAACAGCATGTTGGGCAAACTGAACTCAAAAACCCCATTCACATAGAACTCGCTTCAAAGTTGAACATACTGTCATCAAAATACAGTTGCAATGAGGAGTAGTAAATATTAAACAGTATGTGCAGAATAAATACCATTGCTTTAGAATGGGGAGTCAACGTGAGAAAATATGAAAGACTGCATGGGTTTGGAATTAAACAGTTTGAGGTTGTAGGGGGATGATAAGAGGAGGAAGAGATGAGAGAAAGAGATAGGTTCAACAGATGGAGGAGGAGAGCAGCTCAAACACTTGTTTCAAGTAGAGTCCATCCTCCAGAATATTTACCTTTCCATTTATATTCCTTTTTAAAGTATCTCAGGATGGGCAAATGAGGATGGCATCAGTAAGCTTTCTAAAATAAAGGAGTTTCTTCAAACAAAGAGTGTACATCCTGGGCTACCTGAGAGACCTTGCCCAATATTTAGTTTAACAAAAAGATGATGATTTTCAAAGGAACATGTATTTTAAAAAGCTATCACAGAAGCATTAAGTCCATCATCCTTGCCCCAAAAGAGATGTTTTCTATCTAATTCATTTCATGCCCACTGTAGGGCCATATGCTGGGAGAGACCGAACATAGTATGTGGGATAATTGGTATTTCTATAGTTTTATCAGGAAACCTAGCAGACCTGGTGATGGTAAATAATGGAGTTCAGCAGGGGTGCTAGCTAGATTTGATCAGGAGAGCCCCTTTCAACTAACCTTTGCTATCTTAGGCGATAGATATTTTAAGATATACATATGTACATCTTGAGAGAGGTGTTGTACAGATCTGGCTGTTTTCCTAAGGCCTGTGGTTTACACAAGAGCTGGAAAATGTGTGGATCTCCAGGTACTGTTGCACTTCAACTTCCATTGCCCCTAGACATGGTGAGAAATGATGGAAGGTGCATTCCTGCAGTACATTCCCCATGCTGTCTCTTCATATTAGGCAGCATCCCATTAGTGACAATAGGTATGCATAAGTGTGGCTTACATATGCATAAGTCTCTTTTTGGACAGGGCACAGGGGGGTTACCCCTCCATGCACCATTGAAGACATCTTCCCAGCAGTGTCAAACCCTGGGAAGAAGAGAAGGTAGAAGCAGTGACTGCCTACCAGTGGGAAGATGGGAGACAATTCAGACAAAAAAGTTGCTGCTGCTCTGGGCTCCAGGCAGAAGGGAAATGAAATTGCTCACTATCTGCACATGAACCCTTCAGCTGAGATCAGCTGTTTCTTCCTCTGAATTGCCTCCATCTTCTCATCTGCCCAAGTAAAGAGCAAGTTACTGGGGACCCTCCTGACACTTAAAGCTGCCAGGATAAGAAGAACCAATAACATCCAAACAATGATACCTTTATTGGGCCAACCAAAATGCACACTTACATGTTGCAAGCTTTCAAAGCCATGCTGGCTTCTTCATTGAGCAAGGTGTTAAAATCCAAACAGGAGAAAAGACGTTAGTTTGCAGACTGGCACCTCCTTCTTTGGCCATGTGGTCACTGGGAGATTATCATGATGACTTCAAAGGAAGCATTTTCTTTGAGTTGCAAATGAACATTAAATTTCCTTGACTTTGAGAATCTCCCAGTGACTACATGGCCAGAGGAGGGGGTGTCAGCTTGCAACGAACCCTCCCTACCATCTGAACTAAGACCAGAAACAGCAAAATGCAGGCCTATGACTAACATCTTCAATTTTTTTTCTCCAGTTTGGCTTTTAACACCATACCTGATGAAGAAGCCAGTGTGGCTTTAAAAGCTTGCAACATGCAGTGTGCATTTTGGTTGTTCCAATCAAGGTATCATTGTTTGGATGTTACTGGATTTGCTATGTGGCCAACAGCTATCCCTGGATGTTTTTAGGATGAAGAGAGGACATGGTAGTGCACAGGTGGAGCATTACACTTCACCTTCTCAGTACAGGGTCTTGATTGTTCTCTGCAGTCTCTCAAGATAACTTGCCTTGCAGCAATGTACAGATCTTGTTCATCAAGACAGCAAAGGTAGTACAGTACCCCTTATCCAGAAATAACTATGTGGAACTTCTATAATGTCAATAAAATCAGGGTAGTAAATTCTGAGGTTGGCAATTTCTTTTCAGAGGTATGAAGCTGATCTAATAATTTTACCATTTATTTTATTTATTTAACTTGCTGATGAAGGTCAGAGCTTCGTTAATTGCCAACTTGTTAGTCTGTGTGGCTGCACTGATTGCAATAGTCCTCCATGCTACTGAGATTGCACACCAGAAGAAATCAGAAAAACTTTGTGATGAACTTTACCTTGTATACTGCAATCATCGTGAAGCGGTAAACTTCCTCCCCTTTCTCTTATTTTGTCTCTTTCTAAGTGATAGGGATGGAACAAATATTCAGAATATTCCAAAAATGATTTTAAAAATGCTGATGAGAATCCTAGATAGATGAGAATTATTCCGAGAGGGAAACTTACAAGTTTCCTGCACAGAAAATAGCTTTTCCGTGCATAAAATAACATTTCTAGACAAAAATACCACAAATATTTTTTGCACTTAGGGCTTTATCATACCAGCCCTTTTCTCGCTGCAATCACGGGGGGAGGGGGGGGACAGTAATGTACCTCTTTTAGTGCCACTGTTACTGCATCGGTTTTCTTTCAGGTGAATGGGGACTACTGCCCCCATCACACTCCCTTCTCATCCTCTGCCTTAACTCCACCTTCCCTTCCCAGCATGTATGTATGTATGTATGTACAGTATGTATGTATTAGCTGTTCTTGTGCTACTTCAGAGATCTGCAATTCTGATTTAACATTTTAAATGTTTTATCAGAAACTTTGATGCTGTGGAACTCTGGAATTGTGTGACAAAAAGAGGAGAAAAACAATTTAAAAATAGCAAGGTGGAGGAGAAAAGGAAGAGGAGGGGGACAATGATTGCCCATAACACGACTGCCATGGGAATGATTTCTGCACCCAGGGCATTGCTTTAATGGCAGCTCATTCACAGGTTTCTCCCATGAATGAAAAGAGATGGTCAAGGGACAGGGCAAGAGGGAAGTGGCATCGTCACGGATGCCGCTTTCCTCCCATGGGAATTGTGGTCTAAAAGCCACATGTGACAAGTCCCTTAATAATCTCAAACTTCAAACAGTCATTAGAAACTGAAGAGAATTTTGGTAAAATTATTTGTTCGTGCCTAAAGTTTGAATGAAATGTACAAAAATGTACATCCTTAATTTGCATATATATTTGTCCTTCCATATTCGCTAAGGCACAAGACCCCCATGAATATGGAAAAACTGCAAATAACAAAAACACCATGTTTTTACCTGAGAGGATGCCTTTCTAGGAATCTCTAGGTCCTCCAGTGCAAGTCTGTGGTCAACATCCAACAGACACTGAACTTCACTGGAAGAGCTACGAATGCCTAGTAGAGTATTCTCTCTAGGAATCTCTAAGGTGGGTTACAGATGGGCCGTTTGCAGCGTGTCCGCGACGTGCTAGGGTTGCCTCGGGGCGGAGCATGCACACGCCCCGCAACCCGAGCACGTCACGCATAATAATAATAATAATAATAATAATAATAATAGGTTTTATTTATATACTGCCCAATCACTGGGAATCCGAGCGGTTTACAATAGAGGGGATAACAGACAGTTCCCTGCCCACATGCTTACAATCTAAAAGACACGACACAAAAGGAGAAGGGAATGGTGAGGGGGGGGGGAGGGAATCAGGTCCAGCATTCTTCTCTCCCTCTGAGGCCCGGACCAACGCATGCGCCGCAATTGCGCAGCACCGTCCATACGGCATGTGCACCCGCCACGTCACAGCTGTGCAGCTTCTAGACGGAGCTGCGCAGCTGCGACGTAGCAGCCCCGCCTTTGGCGCTTTGTGGCGTCGCAAAAAGGAGCCGCTTTTTTGGGCTCCTTTTTTGCTGCGCAGCTGCACCGCGCTATTTGTATGTTGCGGCGCAGCTGTGCAGCAAAGTGAGGCGCTGAGGAGGCACCTCTTTTGGGCGGTCTGTAACCCACCATAGTCTTTCAGTGCAACTTTTAGTTAAAGTTGATCATAGAGTTGTACTGGAGGACCTAGATATTCATAGAGAGAATATATTAATCAAATCCCTGAATAATCAAGTCTGCAAATATCAAAGCTGCAAAAATGGAGCAATGAGTGTAGTTGTTGTCTGCCTTCAAGTTATTTCCCATGTAGGGCATTCCCAAATGACCCTATCATGAGGTTTTCTTGTCAAGATTTGTTCAGAGGGGATTGCTGTTGCCTTCTTGTAACTTGCTTAAGGTCAGCCAGTGGGTGTCCATGGCTGAATGGGGATTCAAACTCTGGTCTCCAAGTCATGGTCCAACACTCAAACCACTATACCATATTGGCTCTCATGCATGTAGTAGCATTCTCCTAAATTCTAATTAAAATGACCTCATTCAGCTAAGGCTCAAAGCACAAAGAAAGCTTCTGTTCTGTGTCGTAATGAATGCAGAAATTGGTTTCGCTATAGCACAGGAGAAGCCAACTGTGGCCCTCCATATATTATTAGACCACAGTTCGCATGATCCTTCCACATTTGACATACAGGTTAAGCTGATGAGTCCCTATATTGGGAGAAAGGCAGGATATAAGAAAGTAAAATGCATATTTCACACAACTGAGTTATCAATGCCTCATTCCTGCTGGTATCATCTTAATATTTACAACCAGGTGAAGGTTTCATTTTTAGAATAACAACTTTTCAGATTAGTTTTAGACTTGTGTGTACTCACACACAACATGTACATACATACACTGATTTGGTTACACTCTTAGAAACACATCATAGATAGGTAATTATGAAATTATTATGAAGTGAACTATTTCCAGTATAATAGGTTGATCAATAATATTTGGATTACTTTTCTGCTGTACTTTATTGGAAGGAGAAAAATAATCATTGCTTTAATAGTAACAATGTAGTTTAATTTAACTAAAACAGTAACATTATAGTTTATATATTTTTGCATTTGCTTAAACATCCACGTTTGTTAACTGATGTGGATAAACAAAATATCTTCTTTTCAAAAAACTTAAGACTGTCAGCCTGGTCCACACATGAAAAGCTTAAAATACTGTCCCTTAAAAATAAACTTAGCACTTAAGAGGTAAGGGATTGATTGCAAAAGAACAATGGGACTGTGATCTCTGCAGACACAAATTCACCATGTTGAGCACAGTAAAACCAACATCTGTTGTAATATCCTCTAAACAGAAAAATTGCCCAATCATCTTACAGAAACCTCTGGAAGAGCATGTCATTGTGAATGGATTAATGGAATTACTTTACCACAATTTTTGAACATTGCATGAATATCCATTCTCATGCTAATTAATTAAAAACTAATCCCATGATGAATAACCTTTGGACCAAAATGTATCTTCACTAGAAAACTATCTTTAGATAGATTTTTTCTTAAAATAAAAAAGCAATTTAAATTTTTAAAAAATCCAATATACATTTTAAAGATCTATTTATTTATTTTTAAAAACATTTATTTTTATCCACCCGGCTTGATTTTATGGTGTTTTAATTTTTAAAGCCACTGTGAGAATTCTTGTGGACCAAGTTTGAAGTAAAATACTGAAAAAATGTTTTCAAAAAATGTAAATGTAAAGGCTGGGATTGTTCTGATTCTATAAGGTCCAGAAAAGTAAATATTCTTCAAAGCATCCTGTCTATACACTAATCTTACATCAAAAATAATTGACAGAAATAATTAATCTTTTGGTTTTACAACTGATTAGAATATGTTGCTGTATAAGAGGTAAAAATTTAAATGGATAATGGGAATGTTTCTTTAGCTACGAAGGTTTATTCATCATGATCTTCCTGCTGGAGTTCAGATTGCTGCCAAGTATTTGCACTGTCTCCAAGTATGTGTGTAAGAGAGGGAGAAGTGGAGCTCCCTTGAAAACAAGAAGAAAAATGCTCCGAAAAATGCCAGTTTTGAACACCCAAGCTTCAGCATTGAGACCCTTTTCAGGGCATAGCTGGTCAGTCCACCTCTCCATCTTTATAGGTTCCTTGTATCTCATTCAAAAGCCTTCAGATATTAATCACTAAACCAGAAAGTTCTGTAGGGCCAAAATGCTCTGAAACATGGATTCTGCATTCCTAGGCTATGGGTTGCGATGGTTCTTCCAGTTTGGGAATTATAATCAATTGAGTTCCAAGCGGCTAGATCAGTGGCACTCAGCATGACTGTTCCTTGCTTTGTCCACAGGAACTGGTATATGGACTGAACTCGATCTTTATCATCCTTTCACTCCTTGAAATATCCATCGCAATCACTGCCTTAGTGACTGGATACAAGGCCTCAAGACAGGAGCTTTATCGGTGGATGGTAAGAAGGGAACTCCATTTTTTTAGCTTGCTGTTGTTGAAGCATACCTGGTCCCAAAGCAGTCTCCTTTATTTTGTCATTTAAATTCAAGTCAAACTCAAAATATTACCACAGTTTAGGAGCACCAAAGATGCTCTTTCTTCCTTTGCCCAAAGCCATCTTGACTGGCCAAATTCTGTGTGTTGTATTCTAAAAAAGTGACTTTTCCAAACTCTAATCCTGCCCAGTGCTTCTTTCTGGCTTTGACAGTAGGGCTTCAAGGTACGAATGAAACACTTGAAAGCTAGGAATCAAAGATTTGATTCATTATCTATGGACTTTTTTAGATCCTGATTTTTCTGCCTTGTTCATATTTTTGTGGTCTTTGAAGACATAGGCAAAAAATGTGTGTTTGGAGAGAAGGGATAAAGTACAGAATAATTAATAACTGAAGTCTTTTGTTGTGAATCTTTCCAGATATTGTAATTCCTGTCACACCACTTGTTGCAGTGCTGAGTACTGTACCTAGATTATTACTTTGCTTGATGCAAATTGGCATTGAACATCTCAACACCTTCCCAAGAAAGACCACAAACCTGAAGAGAAGCCACCTCTAAATCCTGATGACCTTTTGCATTATGTGCCTCTTTCTAGAAGGAAAGGAAAGGGTCTAATTTGCATGTGAAAGGGGGAACCAACAAGCTAATCAAACGGGCCTTCCCAACCTGATTTTTCATGAAAGTGTTATTGTGATGAGCATCTTAAAAATTCACATGCTATATTGAAACTGAAAATATATGTGAAAGTTAAAGAAAATGCCTAGCAGTTGAAATACACTTGTGGATCTTAAAGGTGTGGGTTGGGAATCTGTTGGAGTACATTGTTAATGACCATGCAGTAAATTTCTCCACAAAAAGATCTTCTGTGAAGCCTATCACAGCAAAAGAAAACAAAACAAAATGAAAAAAACAACACTATCAGAACCTCAGCTATTTTGTTTTAAAGGAGAAAGATAAATCTTTATTTACCAAGGACCTTATCCCTTCAATTCTGCAGCTTGCTCCAGTACTTTTAAGGTTGCAATAATGTACATACCTGCTCCAAAAGAAGTGCCACTGAATTTAATATGACTTACTTCTAAGTAGACATATAAAGTATTGCACTGAAAGGCTAAAAACATATATAACAAATGCCAGTGACACAGCCGTGCTCAGTTCTGAACAGACAGGGATAGGATCGGGGGAAACCAACAGTCTTACTTGCATAGGCTTCCCAGAGCAACAACTGAAGAGGGGTCCTGTATCATTAATGGCTGTGTGTCAGCCTGTATTACCTGGTTGTGTGACAAGCAGCCCCTGCTGAAATTCCCTCTTCTACACAGCCATTAATGGTACAGAAGGTCTTTCTAGTTTTTACTCTGGCAAACAGTATTCCTGTGTGTTGCATACTATCCTCTTGCCTTTCATAGAAACACTTTGTTGCTTTCTTGTCTGAGAAAATTCAGAACCTCTAGTGTTACTTGCAGACAAATAGCAGTTACTCAGTGGAAACACCTGAGAGATTATTAAGTTTATACTACAAGCCTATGTATAAACAACTCTAGATAAAGAGAGGCTGGTGTGGGAGCAAGGAAGACATAGGGTCTTAATTAGTATCCTTTTGTTGCACTATAATGGATGATGTAGGCAGATCAACAAATGATGATCTGCTGTGTTTCACCTACTTTTTTTCTTCTGGTAATTTGCAAAACTACAGCAGATAGGTCAACATGATTAAATCATTCAGTTCAGTGACCAGGCCATTTGATTTGTTAACATTAGTAAAGTTCTTATGTTACCATACAGTTTTGTTGTTGTGTGCCTTCAAGTCATTTCTGACATGGTGACCCTAAGGTGAATATATCATGGGGGTTTGTTGGCAGGTTTCCTCAAAGGGGTTTGCCATTGCCATCCTCTGGGGCTGAGAGTGTGTGACTTGCCCAAGGTCACCCAATGGGTTTACATGGCTGAGCTAGGATTTGAACCCTGGTCTCCAGTCATAGTCCAGCGCTCAAACCACTACACCATGATGGCACCATTTCTGGAGGTAGGAAAAATAAAAACTTAGGGGCCAATTTAAGTACTTTGTAGAATGAAGAGAAGTCTTTTCCACTAAGACTTGGCTAAGCATGTCTCCTTGATGTGCTAGTTTTGTATGTGTAAGATCTTTTACACTTCAGGGAAAATTCAGGAATGTCATCTCCTCCATCCCGCTGCCTGCATCCCAAATAACACACACTAGGAAAGACTTAGTCACAGCCTTTCTTAATCTGTTATCCACCAGATGGATAGGGCTGTAAGTGCTACAGGCCTCTAGCCAGCTATGGGACAGCAGAAGTCCAGCACATACAGAGAGAAGGCCATTTCTACTAGATGTGGAAACTGGTCAGTATGTCAGACTTAGCAAACTCTACTGGAGGAACCACCCCTACAGGGGCCCCATTCACACTCAAGAAATGACCCACGTTATTTCATGGATTTGCCTCATCGAATCTCTCCATGGCATTTTATCCCATACAAATGTCATGTCTCCAAGGGTCTCTCTTAGTGACTATCTGATTCTTTTTCTCTAAGTTTCAGTGAGAATCCAGTATTTTTTATTTTTTAAATTTTCACTCAACATTATCATTTTATAAGTAATTCTAAAGACAATGTTTTTATTATTATCAACTCTGTATGAAGTATTTCAAGGAATTAGTAATGGTTCTGTCTTTGTTTTTCTTCTTTCAAAGTGCCTGTAAATCTTTGCTGCATTTAAACAACAAAGATGTCTATGGGAGCCTATTTGTGTGTATGCTTATATGCCCTATATATGCCAAGAGCTCATCTAAAGGAGTGGTTAAGAAAGTGACAGAAGAGACCCCATCTCTTCCATCACTAGTGGGTTTTAGCAAGCCATGACTTTCAGCTGTATGATTGTTAAACCAAAACAATCTGAGACAGTGAGTCTGTGAAATTTCATGTGATTCCTGAGTAGACCGTTATTTCTTTCACTTTTGCCTCGCTGTTAAGAGAAGTGAGCCCTTCTTGTAATGAAAAAATATCAAGACGTTGATTTTGCAACTGCTTTGCAACTACTAAAAAATGTGTGCTACTGCACTGGTGTGAATTATGTATGAAAATGAGCACTTATCCTAAGCCTCTGCACTAATATTACTCTAAAGAGCGTGATGCTGGCACTGTGGGTTTAGCAGTAGCTCTTTCCAAGGATTTTAGGCCAGACTGTTGAGGGTGTTTACTGTATAGCACTTCCCTGCTATTTGTTTTATACATTTATACTAAAATATGCTTGTCACTGAGGTGCGAAATACCCTTTCCCCATAATAAAGGTGACTTGTTTCTCTATGTGTGTTTCTGTTTCATATGCAGGATCAGATTCCACCTGTAGCCTAACCAGAGACTGGAAAGTTACTAATGGGGGGATATGTGTGTTTCATTAATAATGAATAAATAATCATTAAAAACTATTCCCATTGTATTTATCCCAGCACTAGTTTCGTTTTTAAGCTTTTAAACCACAGGACCGTTGCGTTTATCTCTCAGGCAAGCAAACCGATGCTCAAATTTTTACAACAAAGACTTTTACAATATATGGAATGGGAAATGCCAGATGTCCAGGCTGGGGTCAGGAAAGGAAGAGACACAAGGGATCATATTGAAAACATATGTTGCATAATGGACATTTCTCACTCCATATAATAAAAATCTTTGTTGTAGATTTTGCCTGCGTGGGAGATCAATGTAATGGTCCTGTGATTACTGCCATCCCCGATGTCCCCTTCCTTTGGGGTTGGAATGTACATGGAATGTCGGATCTGGCTATGGTGACATATGCCTTGATAACATCCCCTTTGGACTACGGTAAGGCACTCTATGTGGAGTTGCCTTTGGAAACTTCAGAAGGTTCAAAACACTGCAGCTAGAATGCTGATCTGAGCCAATTATAGGGAGCATATAATTCCCTTGTTGAAAAAGTTTCACTGGCTACTGGTTCATGTCCGGCTTAGGTCCAGACTATTTGAGAGACTATGGGGCTGTACAGATGGTGCCTAAGGGGCTGCGGGATGCCACCCCTTTCTTTGCTGGATCAGGGCCACGGCAACCACACACGCGGCCCTGATCTGGCCTTTCAGTGGCACAAAAGGAGTCGCAAAAAGTGGGTTAGTTTTACATCACAGAAAGGGCGCCCTAGCCTCCGCTGTGACATCTTTTTGCTGTGCCAAAGACGCAGCATGATGCCGCCCGCCAACTGGTCAGGCGGATGGCATGGGGGTGGCCACCGTGTGGATGCTACGTCCCTACTCCACCCTGAGGCCAGCTCCTTATGCCGGTCTCCCCATATGAACCTGCCAGAGCCGGAAGATCTCCAAGCGAAGGCTTTCTCTTGGTCCCACTACCATCATAGGCTCACTTGGTGAAGACACAAGCTTCTCAGTGGCTGTTCTCAGGGATGGAGGTCTAATCATAATCAACTGTATGGGGCAGTGCTCATAAACACCCCACACACATACACACACACACACACATTCATACATACACAAATACACACACGTACATACATATATATATATATATACACATACATACGTACACAAATGTATATACACACATACACAAAAACACATGTATGTACGTGTGTATATATTTGTGTGTGTGTGTATATATATACACACACACACGTACATGTATGTATACACGGGAGAGAGAGAGCGCGCCTGCGTGAACGTGGCTTGACGCTTTGTGCTGACGTCACTCCCCTGCGCCGCCAGCATGACGTCATCCGGGAGCGCCGCCTGGGAGTCCCCCACGTGGAAGGAAGGAAGGAAGGAAGAAGGCGATGGAAGGCAGCGGGGGCCCCGGGACGGAAATGGCGGCGGGGCCTGAGGCTGCAGTGCTTTCGGAGGCTGAGGCCCTGCCTGCTGGGGAGCAGCAGGAGGAGGAGGAGGGGACAGGGGCCGCGTCCTTCGGGAGAGCCGCTCCGGGGAAGCGCCCGGCAGCCCCTTCGGGCGGCAAGAAGCAGAAAGCGGCGCCCGCCATCCCCAAAGGGAAGCCCAAATCCGGGCGCGTCTGGAAGGACCCGGGCAAGAAGCGGTACGAGGCGGAGGCCCAGGCCCAGGGAGCAGAGCCCGCCAGGAGGGGGCTTGGAGGCTGAAGGCAGGGCCAGGTTCAGCCAGTTACTGCCTATTTTATTTCTGAGGCTGCGGCCACATTGCAGAAATAATCTGGTTCGACAGCGCTTTAACTGCCAGGGCTCCATGCCATGGACTTCTAGGACTTGTGGCTCTGCCACAAACTACAGTTCCCAGAATCCCATAGCATGGAGCCAGGGCAGTTAATGTGGTGTCAAACCGGATCGTTTCTGCAGTGCAGGTGCAGCCTAAGTAAGGTCCAAAAGCACAAATAATCCAGACTGAGACCGCTCTAACTGCCCTGACTTAAGTGCTAGGGAAATCCTGGGAATTGTAGTTTATTGTTGCAGCCATAGAGAAGGCTCAATGTCTCAGAATTCCCTAACATTGAACCAGGGCAGTTAAAGCAGTCTCACACTGGATTGTTTCTGCAGTGTGTTTGGGACCCCCGTTTCTTTTCCATCTCGCTTCTCCCCGATTTCTCCTTCCAGCAACAAACCTGTAAAGTGGGTAAGATGAAAGATTAACTGCTTAATAAGAACTTGAACATCACAGTTATGGTTGTTTATTCATATAGCACCATCTGGAACCAGTGTGTGTTGTAGTGGCTTAAGTGTTGGACTGTGACTCCAGAGACCAGGGTTCAGTTCTCAACTCAGCCCCTGAAACCCATTGGATAACTTTGGGTAAGTCACACTCTCTCAGCCTCAGAGGATGGCAATGGCAAACCCCCTTTGAGCAATCTTGCCAAGAAAACCCCATGCTAAGGTTCGCCTTAGGGTTGCCATAAGTCGGAAACAACTTGAAGGCACACAGCAGCAGCAGCAACAGTCCATGTACTAACACTTCACAGTAACAGAATAAAACATTCATACCTAATCAATAATATAAAATGTTAAAGTACAGTATTAAAATACAGTGGGGAACAAACCCCAAACACACACAGACATAATAATGCAAATGAAAAAATAGTCAGTACAGCTAATCTGAAATACTATAAATATAAAACATGAATCAGAAATTTCAAAAAGTTTTGGAAAACAAACTTTTCAATTTGAATTTAAAGCCAGTGACTGAAGAGGAAGTCCACCAGTTTGCAGGGAGGAAATTCCAGAAGTTTTGAAGCCTCTGTCCAGTGCTCTAGCCACTACACCTCAAAAGCTACACCTCTCACATTGGCCTAGTATTCAGACGTAGGAGGAATGCTAGGTAAAGTGCTTTGTTGCAAGTGCTGTTCTGGATTAAACTGTAATTACAGCAGGTTACAACAGATCTATGATTTTCACACAGTCATTTTCAGAGAATAAATTTCAGCTATTTGGTAGTTGGTGAGGGATGTAGCTTAGCTTTGTTGACAGTCACCCCTCTGTTTTTGTGGGAACCCCGTGAAAACCACCAATATTTAAGCCCCATTGGCTTGAATGGCGGCGCATGCCCCATTTTATCCCCCTCCATTTGCCACTCGTGCATAAGCGAAGGACGCAAATCCCAAGTCTGCGAAAACGGAAGGGTGACTGTACTTAGAATAGGACTAGTGAGACTCACGCAAATGCACAAGATTGAAGTCTTAAAATGGATGTCATGCTATTGTATCCACTTGGTTTTTGTTTGACTAGCAATAACTTTGTTTCCCTTTGCTAGGTTTTCCCACATGACTAAGGACAAACCTTTGCGTACCTCCTGGGAACGCAAGATGAAAGAACGTCAGGAAAAGAAATTAGTCAAAGACTTTGTCCGGCAGTTGGAAGATGAAAAGCGGAGAGAGCGTGAGGTGAGAAATGTAGTATAGAGTAACCAGTTTAGTAACTATTGCTACACATCTGTATATGAGTACTATTGAAGTACACAATAACAGCTGCATTTTTATATATTTTGCAACAAGAAACGTGTTTTTCACTAAAAGCAAAACCACTGGAACAAGCAGTTCACTAACTAGAGAGCGGTACCTTTTTATGCTGGATCCATTATTTGTATACCTGAACGATTTGGCATTTTCTGTCTCTTTTTTTCTCTGCCTGAGCAATTTGACATTCTCTACCTCAGCATTCCCTTCGACTGATTCTCCTGTAGTTCATTAAACAGTGCGCTTGACTATTTTATCAATCCCTCCCCCACCCCTTTTCAGGAGAAGAAACAGCGAAGGAAAGAGAACTTAGAAAGACGTCTGGAGAATGAGCGGAAAGCAGAGATTGTGCAAGTGGTGAGTTTTGGCTCAAGTTCTTATTTTCTCCTGAAACAGTTGAGATACACTGGGAACACTGTTGTAGTATCCAGATCAGATCTTCCTCTGATGTCAGGGTAACCTTGGTTAATGTGTGCCATAACATTATTAGCCTACAAGTAATACTTAGTAGACTGTACTTTATAGTTGCCATTCATTAAGGAAGAATTTGAACCCTGTCTTCTGCCAAGTTGACCTGCTTGAGACTGACCATATGTGCTCACTTCATATATCAATCTGACTTCACTTGGTTCCCTGGATCCCTGCTGCAAAGATTCATCTTTAGAGTTGAGAGCGAAGCTCCATGCACAGGAACTAACTTATTCCATTGTTATGGAGCTCCTCATTCATTATCTTGGTTGTAGACAGTCAGCTTGTCTCTTTTCACTGGCTCTATGCCAGTTCTTCTGGTCAGTCAAGAGTACTCGATCCTAACGGAGCAACTCCTGGTTTTCTGTGATCATTCTGTGATCAACTTAGTGTCTTGGATGCCTTTGTTGGAGATACTAGTGAGCTGTCAGCATTGGCCCTGCCTTTAAAAAAAAAAACAATTACCAAGGATCCTTCCCAAATATGATAGAACTACAGTCTGAGTGGACAACAAGGAAATAATGTCTTTTGCCTCCAAGAGTAGAAGGAACAGAAGAAAATGAGGGTTCCATATAATTGGGAGAACATAGCCCCAACTTTGCAGTAGGAGGGAATACACTATAGTGTATACCAGACATTAGCTATGCAAGACATGAATTGCCATATGAGCTCTTTAGTGTTGTTCTTACGTATATGGGGCGATGAACGTCTAGTTGTACGAGTACTTCCTAAATCATCTTATAAGTATGATGGTGCCATGTGGTGATACCACATGAATACAGTTGGAAATTTCCTTTTGTCATTTATACTAGTAATTGATGGACATTTCTTTATTAAGCATTTTTAGCCTGCTGTTCAACCAGAGAGAAAAAGAGGAGGTCCCACTGAGCAGATTCAAGTGCTAGTTCTTAGCTGACTATTTTTCAGAGGGTTGTTAGGTCTGATATACAAAAATGATGAGAGAAGCAACATTATCTTTTTCTTTTCTTTTCTTTCTTCCAGATTCGGAATCCGCTAAAACTGAAGCGTGCAAAGAAGAAGCAGTTGCGTCGCATCGAGAAGCGAGACACACTGGCACTTCTGCAGAAACAACAGGCACAGCGCAAAACAGCCAAAGAATGAGATCTGGGTAGGAAGTGATCTCTCCCTTCTGACATGTGGAAATAATTTCCTCGGAGAGGCATAAGTCAGGATGCTGGATCCACTGCAGTGGGGACCTTGGATGCTCTGCTAGCATCTCCCTGGTTTCTCTTGCCACCGAAGAGCAGATTCTTCAAAAGGGATCTGTCTTGCATCTAGAAGTTTCTCTTTGGTTTTCCTTGTTGTCACGGATGCAGAATACAGCAGACTGAACTTAAGATTTGAGGATTTGCAACTTCCAGGCTTTGGTTATATATAATAGTGCCTCAGTGAAAAAGTGGATTAAACCTTTATTTGTTTGATATCTGTGACACAAAAAAATAAGTAACATGATTGTCATTTTATCTGATTCTGTACTGAGATCTAGGATGGAATGAGGAAATTGCCTAATCCTGAAATGGCTGAGATCATTACTTTGGCTGTTCTAGGACCTCATTTTACCAACACTGTGATTTTTAGTACTGTAATCTAGTACCCTCTAGTTGCTCTGGACTGCATTTCACAATAATACTAATGCACAAAGCAAATGGACAGGGATTATGTGTGATTATAGTCCAAACCTTCTGAGGGCACCAAGCTGGGTAAAAATTCTGCTGTGTAGTGTCAGCAAGGGTGGGTACAACTTCCCAGGGATATTTTGGAGGCCCTCAGCCTCTGAACAAATTTCAGTTTTGAAAAAATCAAATTTGGACCTAAAAGCCCACCTTCATGTCACCAATGAGCATGAATGGCAATTTTTCCATGTTTTTGACACTGATAAACCAGAACATGATGAAATATCCCCCACCCCATCCCATCAAGGGGACAAAATTTGGGGGAAATCAGTGAAAGGAGGCAGAGATATGCAGGGTGTGTGACCTCCGGAGTCCCATGAAAGGCAAATGCTATTTCCCAGTCCCTGGCAAATGTCCATCCCTGGCCTAGAAGTTAGTGCTGTAAACCAGGCCTCTAGTAGCTGTTGTCTTGCCTAACTGTCCTTTAATGTCTCCTGAATTTATAGGAGCCCTTGACTTTGCACTTCAGTTAAAAACTCCAGGTATCCTAAGAAGCACATGCAGAATTTCTGGTCCATTCTTTAGTAGTAACAGCTTAGCCCATTCCATTGTTAGATAAATGAAATGTCAAGGAATTCTAAGCATTACCATATTAATATGCACAAATCTGTCAGTTTTCCTTTAGGAGAGCAAAAAAGGATTAATTATATCCTATTGGGGATTTTAAGTTTCCTATAAGAAAATGGCAAAATTCAGAGCAACACTGAAAGTAAGCTGCTGTTGGTACAAAATGTAAACATCACTTTTCTCTAGTTAAGAAGATAGTGGTCCCATTTGTGCATTGTGTTGCAACTCTGGTACTATGACACAGAAAATTAAGTTGGGTTCATTCAGTGGCTGAATAAGTTATGTACTTGTCAAAGACTCACTTAAAGAAGAGTGTTTAACTTACATGTTAAATGTCTCTGCACTGTGTAAATATAATATACCTGTTGGGCAGAATGTGACTATGAGATAGAAACAAATAATTGAGTTTAGTAAGAAGCTACCAGCAGACCAACAGTTTTATTTCTTTACTAAATTCCTCCATTTCTCCCCAAAAATGTTTGTCTCCATAATCTCAGTGGCAAGCCAGAGATACTTGACATAAATCCAGGAGAAAAAAAACTGTCCCATCCATACTTCTTGCAACCCTATACATGTTTACTTATAAGTGAATCTTACTCATTTCAGTGGGCTGTATAGGCTCGAGTATGGAAATATGGTTTCTTGGGCATGTGAACATCTTCAGGTTAGTTAAGCATAAGCTGTTTCTCTCTCAGGAAGGAACAGATATGTGACCCATGGAATCAGATGGAAAACATCTTAACTGAAGAGCCTAAATTCCAGAATGCTAGTCTTTGAGCAGATACTGTCTGTACCTCTGACCATCTAATACAAGGTCGTGGGGACTTGAAGCCCTTGTTTCTATTGGCTTTGTCTTAGGACTTTTAGGGGCTGTACAAACAGCCCGACTGGCGGAAGCGCTGGGTTGAGGATACGGCAACCAGATGCCACGCCCCCAACCTGGTGATTTCTGCCACTACAGGGGCACCATAAGTGCCCTGGCATGGTGCTATGATGCTCCTCGTGCTCAGTGCCGTTTGGATGCTGCACACAAGGGACATCATGGCGCAACCTGTTTAAACGCACACACCAAGGTGGTGCCCCAGCAGAAGACAAAGGGCTAGGGGTGTATAAATGCTCCGCCCTCTCTTGGCCCTACCACACACGCAGGCCAGCATAAACTGCTGGTCTGTATTCCCCCTTTATTCTGCAACCAGCGTCAGATTCTCTGTTTCCACATTACAATTGAACTGCATACTGCACTGCCTGTAATGGCTAGAATATAGTCAAGCGATGTGCAACAGTCCTGATGATGTTAGAAAGCAACTTCCATCAATCCCGGGTTTGCTTCATGGAATACCCCACCTGACAAATGCTCTACCATCTCTTGGTTTGTATATACACATACAAAGATGTTTATCTCATTTATTAAAATAGGGCAAGGTTTTTCACCTTCATATAAAACAGATGGGGGGGGGTCTACACTGCTACCTTTGCCCACTAACAGGTATTGTAACATTGTAGAATAAAGCAGATTTCAAATCTTCCTTAGGGAGGGAAAAACAACAGCTTCTATGGAAAACAGGCTTGCCAAGTGATTTTGTAAAAAGATACCCTTGTATATTAATAGCCAGCCCCATTACAGTTCTATTTTAACCCTATCCCTCAAGATTTTTTTAAAAAAAACAAAAAACCAGCAGAACTGAGGAAAAGGGTAAAGCCACAGCTGGAGCAAACAAGGGCAACAAGATGCCATGAATCGTCCCATGAAATTTTCTTTCAGTCTTCAAATTGCTAGCATTATAATCACTTAAAACTTCAGCTGAGCATTTACAGATACCATTTAGGCATCCAAAGAAAAGGATGTAGTGGAATCGTGCAAAACCCAACACTTAACACTTCATGAATGTACTACATAGGACTTTATCACGTGGAGAAAATCAGGGGTTTAAACAGCAAAAATTGCATGAAAATGGTGCAATTTAATCAAGATTAAAGAGCCATCCCCTCATCCATGGGAACCAACTGGTGACCTTACACAAGTCACATTCTTTTTGCCTCAGAGGGAGGCAATTGCAGGCCTCCCTCTGAACAAGAGAAATTTCATGTCAAGAAAAACCCATGGTCTTGCCTCAGGGTCAGTATAAGTTGGTAACGAAGGCACACAACAATTTCCAAAAGTTTGTTCCTGTGTAAATCCAAACTCACTAATGTTGACTGCCTGGTGTTCTTGTGTTTAAATGTGTTTAAATTCACATGAAGCAGACAATCACTTGAAGTTATCTGTAACCATTTCTGCGCTCTTGAAGAGACTGCACATTGTGGAAACAAAAAGAAAATCTGTGACTAATATGAACTGCAACAGTGGTTTCAAACAAAACAGTGCAATTTCATTTGTTGTTGTTTAAATGGGCAGAGTGAACATTTGCTAACAAAGATGTGAAAATGGATGTGTATGGATGTACCCACTGACTACATGAGTTTTCCTACTGTTCTGAAATGCCTTGTACTGAGGGATCCTCTAGGCCAAGCATTGTTTGTGGGGTGCCCTGGGTGACTGCCAGTGCTGCAGTTATCAGGAGAGCTGGATCTGCTGCAGGAGCCTGTGTTTTATTTTTTTTAAAGAAACACTTCAGCCTATCTCTTACGACTGTGAAAATATGCTTCAAAATGCCTGGGCATGCATGCTGAAATCTCAGAAGACAGAAACAGGTGGCTGAATAAGATTTTCAGGTGGGATTAGAGCAAGGATAGGACTTCATCTTGCAAATTTGACTATGTTATGTAAAAAATAAAGGACATGATACAAACACACTTGTTTAAATACGCTAAAGGATTCAGCATTTCTTAGTGTAGAGTTTGCTTTCTTTTTTCTTTCTTTTTTGTTGGTATAGCAATAACTTCACACAACTGCTAGAATTTTTTTCTGATTTAAAAAGAAAGCTGAAATTCTAAAGACACTTACACTTTGGGTCTACCATGTTACAGTCATACTACACTGCCTGCAGTGTCTACAGAGGAAATGTGCATTAAAATTCATCACCCAACACAGACACATTTGTATATACTGACCTTGTCTATTGAGCTGTAAAAAACAGTTTAGATTCTGAGCTTCAAAATAGCAGAATCTAAGTGGGGCAGAGAAGAATGTCAGGTCCTCTTGATCAAAAGGTAACTATTGTTGCCTGTCAATAATTATCCCTTACTTGGTTGTGCAACGTTTTGCATAAACAGAAGGTATAAAAATCAAGGGGAACAAAGTCTAAATCTAATATATATCTCTAGGACTTTGAAATCAAACACATGTTTTATGAAGTCTTCTATCGAAGCAGGTGTATCGGAGCAGCAAACAAAAGGGTGAGTCTGGCCTTTTGCTTCAGGTTGTTCTATGCTTTTGGAACCACTTGAGGTTTATGTGTTTAGCTGTTTGGTTAGTTTTTCCTAGCCACTGCCATATGCTCTGGCACATGGTTCTAAGCCTCTGCTGTTTGACATAAGCCATTGAGCTGATGGGATGTGGTATCAGCAGTTGCATAGCTCTCCAGCTTGCCAGTCTAAAGAGAACTTGCTGCTCAGAGTGAGTATGCACTACAAGACAGAAATGGAGTTTACTGGAGAAAATTGTGAAGTCAAGAGGTAAGCCAGGCGTGTAAAGAATCCCAGATTTACAAACCTGAGGGGAAGCCTAGCTACTCAAGCACCACAGGGTCAGACAAAATATCTTTAATGCATATGTAGAGGATGTGATTTCTCAAGGGTTGAATGACAATGTTTTGTCATAGCACATAATTCTCCTCTGAAGACATTCCACCCGAATAGAAGAAATGTGTAAATCACAGAAAATAGTCCTTTAACATTCTAGTTTGACCCTCAACCTCAGTAGCAAAGCACTAGAATAATGAATGGACCAGACAAATCAGGCTACCCACAGAGGAAGACCAAGGCAATCTACCTGTCCTCACCTGTGGCTTTTATGTTTTACTCTGTCAGTGCACCTAAAGATGTGGACTGAAATACAGAAAAGCAAATGCTTAAATGAATCAGTTAGGATTTTATCACACAAGCCTTGTTCTCACCTCAGTCTTGATGCAGTTGTGTTATTAAAAGAACAAAATCATATTGGGCTTGGAGCTTTCATTACTATGCCTCTACTCAATAGGCATAATATTTTTGCACCATTGCAAGTCCCAGTGTTCTCTCTTCCTCATTCTTTCTTGACTCTGCCTCCCTGCCCTATATGTTACCCAGCATGCCTTCTCCACCTTTGGCAGGCGAGGGAAAGGGGTCAGGAGAAAATAAAAGAGTGTTTTAAAAGCCCAGTCTACTCAGGAATAGGGAGTGGGATGGAGGAGTCACTGGTACCATGTATCTGTCCAGTACTGGAACTGCCACCTGAGGAGTTATCATAGCTGAGAACAAGTGCTACAGGAGCGTTTTTGGGACCTTATTGATGTGTTTTCCCCAGCAATGAAAAGGGGCACTCTTAACCCATAAGCAGCAATGAAACAACCATGATGTTGTGCAAAAAGTATTGCCAAAAACAATCTTTTCTAGCTCTAATAGCAATTTAAAGTTTTGTGTGATAAAGTCCAAGGTGATACTATATTTATGTCTCCCCACCTTTGTATACTGTTACAGACTAACATGACTATTTCTAGAAAATTACTTCAGATAGTAAATAACTTCATTTCCCAAATGAAGAACAGAATAACAAAAAGACTGCTGCCATAGTAGAAAGACAGAAGCAGAGGAGCTGCTTTCTAGTGTATCCAACTTTCTGCTAGTGTGATGCAGCATCTAAAAAAGCTAATGCAATTCTAGGCTGCATCAATAGAGGTTTAGTGTCTAGACTGAGGGAAGTAGTAATACCACTCTATTCTGCATTGGTCAGACCTCATCGGGAATACTGCATCCAGTTCTGGGCACCACAATTTGAAAAGGATATTGATAAGCTGGAGTGTGACCAGAGGAGAGCAACCAAAATGGTGAAAGGTCTGGAAACTATGAACTATGAGGAGAGACTCAGGAGCTGTACACACAGCCCCTAAGGAGTACTGTGATGTTGCCCCTTTCCTATCTGGTTCAGGGCCGTGGCAACTGCCCAATCCAGCCTTTCTAGGGCCCATAAAGGAGCCACAAAAAGTGGGGCTCTTCAAACCAGTCATTAAGGCCTGCCAAGGGATGGAGTCAGGGCATCACATCCACATGATGCATGCCCTGACTCCACCCCCAGTGCACCATGACACTGCACACCACTCCACATGGCACATGGCATCACAGCGCTGCGTCCATATGATTTGCCTTTATTCTGATCCATCAAGGCTGATCTTCTATTCTTCTTCAGTTCCTGCTACAGAGAGGAGGAGGAGAGAGGTAGCTGGGCAGCCATTGTAAGTGGTGACTGTTTAACTTTTTAAAAAACTCTAGGAAGAGTGTGCTTGTAGTCACATCTTCAGTGAGTCACATCTGTGAGTCACTGGGGCGGAGCTAGCAGACTAGCTCTTTATTACTCATCCCAGAGCCACGCGCCTACTGGCATGTGAAATTTTATTTCTATTTTTATTTTGGGTTTTTTTTTCATCCAAGGAAATCTACAGCAGAGGCAGAGTTGATTGAGCCCACTGCCACAAATTGTTGAAACATCAGGGGCTTAACGTTGGTGTTTTTCTGGAGGATTTTTATTTCAGGAGGAAGCCGACAGTCCTGTTCCAGTAATTTCCTAAGACTTTTCAGTATGGACACTGACGGAACCACAGCAGTCACCTGCAACACTTGTGGGACGTTTGTCTTCTTGCCTACAGAAGTGGAGAACTTCACATGCCCCAAGTGCAAGTTGGTAGCCCTCTTGGAGGAGAAAGTGCAGCAGTTGGAGTCCAGAGTAGCTACACTTCAGCATATTAGGGAGCAGGAGGATTTCCTGGACACAACAGAACTAACAATCCTGGACGAATACCACGCAGAGGAAGATGCTGGAGCCGAGGAGGTCACTTCACATACACAGGAGGCAGACAGCTGGAGGAATGTCACGCAGAGAAGTAGGCCAAGAAGGGATTGTTCGGGGAGCTTGCAGCTAGAGAATCTATTCGAAGCTCTTTCCCTTATCAAGGAGGATGAAGAAGAGCAGCATGGACAGACTTCAGGGACAGAGCAGGGGAGCCTGAGAGTCCCACCCGAGGGAACAGTCGCTGCTAAGCCTAGGAGGAGGCGGGTGGTCGTAGTGGGGGACTCCTTGCTGAGAGGTACAGAAGCAGTGATTTGTAGGCCTGACAAGATGTCTCGAGAGGTGTGTTGTCTCCCAGGGGCAAAGATCCGTGATGTGACAGAGAGGCTGACAAGACTGGTCAAGCCTACTGACAAATACCCCTTCCTTTTGGTCCACGTGGGAACCAATGATACTGCAAGACACAGCCTGCAGAACATCAAAAGGGATTACGAGGCGCTTGGTAGGAAGCTGAAAGGAATGGATGTACAGGTTGTCATCTCATCTCTTCTGCCAGTTGAAGGGCACGGTCCAGGAAAGGAGAGGAAAATAGCGAATGTGAACAACTGGCTTCGCAGATGGTGCCGCCGAGAACGATTTGGATTCTTTGATCATGGGCTGTGGTTCCATGAGGAGGGACTTCTTGCAACAGATGGGTTGCATCTCACGCCAGTTGGAAGAAATGTTTTTGCCAACAGTCTCAAGAACTTGATCAGGAGGGCTTTAAACTGAGTTCCGAGGGGAAGGGAGACAATATTAAGGAAGGCGAAGGGGATGGCGAAAATAGTCAAACTGACATAGAGGAGACAAGAAAAAAAAGTGCAAGGACCCAACAGTGGGAGGCAAATAAACTTGCACAAGCAACAAGTAAATGGGACCTGTGGTCTGCGATGCCGCTACACTAATGCACAGAGCATGGGAAATAAGCAAGATGAACTTGAACTCCTAGTACAGCAAAGCAAATATGATATAATAGGCATCACTGAAACCTGGTGGGATGAGTCTCATGATTGGAATGTGGAAGTAGAGGAGTATAACCCTTTTTAAGAGAAATAAGCCAAACAGGAAAAGAGGAGGAATAGCACTATATGCCAGGGACATTTACACCAATGAAGAGATCCAGGACATCAATCATAGAAGCCAGGTGGAGAGCATCTGGATAAGAATCAAAGGGGAGGGAAACAACAAGGATGTTACGGTGGGAGTCTACTACAGACCCCCAAGTCAGACTGAGGAACTGGATGATATCTTTCTAGAACAGATGACCACACAGTCAGAAAAGAGAGATGTAGTAGTGATGGGTGACTTCAACTACCCTGATATTTGCTGGAAGTCAAACTCAGCCAAATCTACAAGGTCTCGCAAATTCTTCACTTGCCTGGAAGACTATTTCATGGTCCAAAAGGTGGAAGAGGCAACAAGGGGGTCAGCTATTTTGGATCTGATCCTAACAAACAAGGATGACTTGGTTAATGGGGTGCAAGTGGTGGGATCCTTAGGTGGAAGTGACCATGTTCTCCTGGAGTTTGTTATACAATGGAAAGGAGAAGCCAGGCATAGTCAGACACGCATCCTAGACTTTAGGAGAGCGGATTTCAGTAAACTTAGAGAAGTATTGAGGGTGATCCCATGGTCAGAAATACTAAAAGGGAAGGGAGTTCAGGCTGGATGGGAGTTTCTCAAAAGAGAGATACTGAAGGCACAATTTCAAACAGTTCCAGTGAGAAAGAAAAATGGGAGATGTCTCAAGAAACCAGGATGGATGACTAAGGAACTTTCAACTGAGCTAAGTTTGAAACAGAACATGTATAAGAAATGGAAAAAGGGGGAAATCACAAAAAAGGAATTCAAAGAAATAGCAGGCATGTGTAGGGATAAAGTCAGAAAAGCTAAAGCGCAGAATGAACTCAGGCTTGCTAGAGAGGTTAAGAACAACAAAAAGGACTTTTTTGGATATGTCCGCAGCAAAAGGAAGAAAAAGGAAACGGTAGGGCCACTGAGTGGAGAAGATGGCAAAATGCTAAAAGAAGACAGAAAAAAGGCAGAATTACTCAACACCTTCTTTGCTTCAGTCTTCTCAGAAAAGGCAAAAGATGCTCAACCTGAGGATAATGGAGCAGAGGACAGAATAGGGGAATTTCAGCACAGAATAAGTAAAGAGATAGTAGAAGAATACCTTGTTAATCTAAATCAATTTAAGTCTCCAGGACCAGATGAACTACATCCAAGGATACTAAAAGAACTGGCAAATGTAATATCGGAACCATTGGCAATAATCTTTGAGAACTCCTGGAAAACAGGAGAAATCCCAGCAGACTGGAGGAGGGCAAACGTTGTCCCCATCTTCAAAAAGGGGGGAAAAGAGGATCCCAACAATTATTGTCCAGTTAGTCTGACATCAGTTCTAGGAAAGATTCTGGAGCAGATCATTAAACAGAGAGTCTGTGAACATCTAGAAGGCAATGCCATAATCACAAAAAGTCAACATGGGTTTCAGAGAAACAAGTCATGCCAGACAAATCTGATCTCTTTCTTTGATAAAATTACCAGCTTGGTAGATGAAGGGAATGCTGTGGATATAGTATATCTTGATTTCAGTAAGGCCTTTGACAAGGTTTCCCATGACATTCTTGCAAACAAGCTAGTAACATGAGGGCTAGACAAAGTAACTGTTACATGGATTTGTAATTGGTTGACCGGCCAAACCCAAAGGGTGTTCAACAATGGCTCTTTTTCAGCCTGGAGAGAAGTGACCAGTGGGGTCCCACAGGGCTCTGTCCTGGGCCCAGTGTTAGCCAGCATCTTTATCAATGACCTGGATGACAGAATTGGGAGCATACTTTTCAAATTTGCAGATGACACCAAATTAGGGGGAATAGCCAATACTCCAGAGGACAGGATCAACATTCAAAATGATCTGAATAGACTAGAAAGCTGGGTCAAAACTAACAAAATGAAATTCAACATGGAGAAATGTAAGATACTGCACTTAGGGTAAAAAAATGAAATGTACAGATATAGGATTATGGGGGACACCTGGCTGAATGAAACTACATGTGAAAGAGATCTGGGAGTCCAAGTAGACCACAAGTTGAACATGAGTCAACAGTGCGATGCGACAGCTTAAAAGGCCAATGCAATTTTAGGCTGCATCAATAAAAGTATAGTGTCTAGATCAAGGGAAGTAATAGTGCCACTGTATTCTGCTCTGGTCAGGCCCCACCTGGAATATTGTGTCCAGTTCTGGGCACCACAATTCAAAAAGGACATTGAGAAACTGGAGTGTGTCCAGAGGAGGGCGACTAAAATGGTGAAAGGTCTGGAAACCATGCACTATATGGAACGACTCAGGGAGCTGGGGATGTTTAGCCTGGAGAAGAGAAGGTTAAGAGGTGATATGATAGCCCTGTTTAAATATTTGAAAGGATGTCATACTGAGGAGGGAGCAAGCTTGTTTTCTGCTGCTCCAGAGAACAGGACCCGGAACAATGGATGCAAGCTACAGGAAAAGAGATTCCACCTCAACATTAGGAAGAACTTCCTGACAGTAAGGGCTGTTCGACAGTGGATCACACTCCCTCGGAGTGTAGTGGAGTCTCCTTCCTTGGAGATCTTTAAGCAGAGGCTAGATGGCCATCTGCTGGGGATGCTTTGATTTGGATTTCCTGCATGGCAGGGGGTTGGACTGGATGGCCCTTGCGGTCTCTTCCAACTCTATGATTCTATGATTCTTTCCTGCAGAGCAAGACAAATGGTATTTACTGGAAATTAGCTACTATAATGGCTACACATTACCTCCAATCTCAGAGGCAGTATGTTTCTGAATATGATTTGGCTGGGAAAATGAGCAGCACTGGTTGCAAAACTCTTGGAGGATAATTGGGTAGCTGCTCTGGGATGGAATGCTGGACTAGAGAGGCCTTTTGGCCTGAACCAGCAAATCTCTTTGTGTACTCAGAAGAGCCTAGATAGAAGCCCTGGCAGTACCAATTTAAAGGATCAGGAAGCAAGATACTGGAAACAGACTTTATTTGTTTATTTGATTTATATCCCAGTTTTCTCCCAAATGAGACTCAAAGCATCTTGATTCAGACTAGCCTGGGAAGGTGTAGCTAGTCAAAGTAGACAAGTGGTAAACTGGACTGCGGAATATAAATGACTGCTCCTTCTTGCTGTTGTTAATTGCTGTTAAGCTAACTTCAATTTATGGCAGTGCTTTGAATAAGAGATCTCCCAAGTCACCCTGTTATCAATAGTCCTGCTTAGGTCTTGCAAATTCAGGGCATTTCCTGAGCTTTTCCACCTGTATTTCAGTCTTCCCCTGTTCCTACTGCCTCCTACCTTACCAAGCACTGTTGTCTTTTCTAGGAAGTCACATCTTCTGATGATATGTCCCAAGTACAACAGTTTCAATTTCATCTTCTTTGAATGTAGGGAAAGTTCAGCCTTGATTTGCCCTTGGATCCCTTTATTTGTCTTTTTGACAGCTCAGTGTATTCAAAAAAACCTCCTCCATCTCCTCATTTCAGATTAGTTTATTCTCTTCCAATCAGCTTTCTCAACTGTCCAGCTTTCACAATCATACATAGAAATGGGAAATCTGATCATATGGGCAATCCTAACTTTAGTACTCATTGATATATCTTTACACTTCAGCATCTTGTCTTGTTCCTTCAAAGCTGCCTTTCCAAGGCTGCATCTACACTGAAGAAATAATAGTTTGACACCACTTTAACTGTCATGGCTGAATGCTATGGAATTTTGGGAAGTGAAGTTTGTTGTGGCACCAGAGCTGTGGGAAACTACAATTCCCAGAATTCTGTAGCTCTGGTCTTGTGCAAAAACAAACTACAATTCCCAGAATTCCATAGCATTGAGCCATGGCAGTTAAAGTGTCAAATATGGCTAGACACCCGGCTAGACAACAGTTCATGTGAAAGGGATCTAAGAGTCTTGGTAGACCACAAGCTGAACATGGGTCAGCAGTGTGATGCAGCAGCCAAGAAAGCCAATATGATTCTTGGTTGCATCAACAGATGTACAATGTCTAGATCAGGAGAAGTGACAGTACCACTGTATTCTGCTTGACCTCACCTGGAATAGTGTGTCTAATTCTGAGCACCTCAATTCAAGAAGGATGCTGACAAGTGGAATGTGTCCAGAGGAGGGTGACCAAACTAATGAAAGGTCTGGAAACCATCCCCTATGAGGAGCAGCTTAGGGAGCTGGGAATGTTTAACTTGATGAAAATAAGGTTAAAAGGGGACATAGTCATGTTTAAATATTTGAAGGGATGACATATTGAACAGGCTTGTTTTCCACCGCTCCAGAGACTAGGACAAGGAGCAGTGGACTCAAATTACAGGAAAAGAGATTCTATGAAACTGGGTTATATAATACATATAATAATAATACATAATAGTCTTTATTTCAGCCAACAGGCCATTAGACAATAAAGTGTGTATTAAACATAAAACATTTAAAACATATAAAACTTGTTAAAATGGGACTATAAAGCAAATATTCAGACATACTCATGAGATGTACTATATATATATAGATATTTATATAATATATATATATAGAAGCACTCTCAAGTATATTGAATAATACTAAACCATAAAACACAAGACCAAGATGGGTATTTGTTTGGATATTCAAGATGCAAAGGACAGGACTTGTTAATTTAACTGGAATCATAATCTTACATGTTTTGACAGCAGAGAAAAGGAACTGGATTATTTCTGCAGTGTGGATGCAGCCTTGGCCTTCTAATTTCTTGACTGCAGTCTTCTGATGAATGACTGGGCCAAGGTATAGAAAATCTCAAACTATTTCAATGTCTTCATTGTCTGCTAGTTATGTAATTAATCTGTGGTCATGACTTTTGTTTTCTTAATGTTCAACTGTAAACCAGCCTTTGCACTTCTTACCTTGACTTTCTTTAGTAACTGTCCGAAGTCTTTGCTATTTTCTGCTAGTAGATTGATGTCATCTGCACATATTAAATTATTGATGTTCCTTCCTCCAATTTTCATTCCTTCTTCCTCTGAGTCTAATCCAGCTTTATTTCTATGTATGGTATGTTTAGCACGCAGGTTAAACAGATAGCATGATAACCTCTGACCACCTTGCTAATTGGAAACCATTCTGTTTCTCTGTACTCTGCCCTGATGGAGGTCTGTTGTCCTGAGTACAGTTTACCCGTCTAGTCAATCAAATGTTGTGGCACACCCATTTCTTTAAGAGCATGTTCCATGATGTATGCAATCAAAGGCTTTGCTATGGTTTGTAAAGCACAGGCTGACTTTCTTCTGAAAATTTTTAGTGCATTTCATGCTTGCAAGATGATTCCTAGTGCCTCTTTTTTTCCTGAACCCAGCTTGCACATTTGTCATGTCTTGCTCCATATAGGATGAAAGCCTTTGTTAAAAAATTTGGAGCATCACAATGCTTGCATGGGAGATTAATGCAATGCTCTGGGGGTTACTGCAACTCCTAGTGTCCCTTTTCTTGGGGACTGGAATGCATATCTATCATCTCTCTTTTGTGTGTCATGGTTTTATTTTGTTTTGACAGATTAGTTAATTGGCCATTTTAGTTCTTCTTGCTGTATGGCTGGATATGACTTGTGCATTTCAATCTCTAGCGATGTAAATCAGAGCATGTACATATTTCTACCTGAAATGAATTGCACACAAAGGTGCCCAACCCTCCAGATATGCATGTTTCTACCTGAAATGAATTGCACACAAAGGTTGGGTGTACATGGCGTTCTAGATGTGGTTGGACTGCATGTTGTTGTTGTTGTTGTTGTTGTTGTTGTTGTTGTTGTTGTTGTGTGCTTTCAACTCATTTTCGACTTATGGTTCACAATCTTATGGTAAACATATCATGGGATTCTCTTGGCAAGATTTACTGTATTTAGAGGAGATTTGTCATGGCCTTCCCCTGAGGCTGAGAGAATGTGATATGTTGCTAGTTGGAAAAGCCATTTGGATAGGAGTACAGTGTGAGGACAGCCCCTAATCTTGTTTGTAATCTCAGTTTCAACCCTTGCTCCACAAGGGGGAGGACTGGGGAGAAAATGACACCCCTCCTTCTCTAACTGTGGAGAGTCAGAAGAACATGGCAAAGTGCCCTGGCTGGCTGCTGAACAATGTTTTTTTTTGTTTTGTTTTGTTTTGTTTTTCCTAGCTGAGGTTTCTCTGGGACTCTTGGCAGCAATTCAAGCAGAGCGGTGGAACCTGGGAAAATTATTCAGGACAGTTCCAGGCAGGGCAGGACAAGCAAAGGCACCTTTTCCGTCTCCTTCCTGTCCCAGCTCCCTTCCAGATCTCCTGGGTGGCGTGGAGTCATTTCCAAGCCTGTCCTGGTCTTGTGCTGCTTTCTCTGAGGCTGGTGCTGCACGGCAGGCTTCTTCTTCTGCTGGTTGCCTGCTTGGCCAAGGCACCTACCCTACTTCCATGCCCACAAGTGACAAAGCTGAAAGATATCTTGCTAGCTGGGCGCTGGGAAGGAGATCAGGTGAGGAGCCAGCCACTGTCTGGCAAAGCATTTCTCTCAGTGATTCAAGTGTTGAGCTAGGCTAGGGTGTTGCAGTGGTTTGAGTGTTGAGTGTTGGACTCTGGAGACCAAGGCTGGAATCCCAACCTGGCCATGTAAAACCCACTAGGTGACACTCTCTCAGCCTCAGAGGATGGCCAGGGCAAACCTCCTCTGAAGAAACTTGCCCAGAAAACCCTGAGATAGGGTTGCCATAAACTGGAAATGACTTGAAGGCACACAACAACAACAACAACAACAACAACAACAGCAACAATAAAGCTTTGTGCAGCCTGCTTTATGTCTAGCTATGAAGTATATTGCTGCTGTACATGCTCATGTCAATGTAACTGCCACAAAGTTGGGAAACCATTCATGTGAGGATTGTTTGCAAGCACCAGCCAGTGGAAAGGAGACTAGAAACAACTGACCTGGTACAAGGGCAAAAATGTAAGAACCCCTCCCCCCAAAATTGTTTTTATTTACTCTTGCTGTTAAAACATTAATAAAATCTCTCTCTCTGTTTATATTTGTGTGCACAGAGACTCGTAATATGTTAACTTTTTTCTGTTTATTTTTACTTTGACAAAATACTTTAGAACACAGAACCAAATCAACAAAATGCTACTAGCCAAATCAACTTTGCTGCCTGAAGCAAAGCAGATATTGTCCTCTGGTCCAAATACAAAATTATTTTGACCTCTATGGCATCAAATCCCATAAATATCTTTTTCTGTCACTATCTGTGAGAATATAACAAAAGTAAATGGAAAATCTACAGCTTGCTGCCCTTTCATGACTATCTGCCTGGAGCACCAACCTCATTCTGCCAATGTGCACACATAGAATTGTAGACTCGTAGAGTTGGAAGAGACCACAAGGGCCATCCAGTCCAACCCCCTGCCATGCAGGAAATCTCAGTAAAAGCATCCCCAACAGATGGCCATGCAGCCTCTGTTTAAAAACCTCTAAGGAAGGAGATTCCATTACACTCTGAGGGAGTTTGTTCCACTGTCGAACAGCCCTTACTGTCAGGAAGTTCCTCCAAATGTTGAGGTGGAATCTCTTTTCCTGGAGCTTGCATCCATTGCTCAGGGTCCTAGTCTCTGGAGCAGCAGAAAACAAGCTTGTTCCCTCCTCAATATGGCATCCCTTTAAGTATTTAAATAGGGCTATCATATCACCTCTTAACCTTCTCTTCTCCAGGCTAAACATCCCCAGCTCCCTGAGTCATTCCTCATAAGATAGGTTTACAGACCCTTCACCGTTTTAGTCGCCCTCCTTTGGACATGCACACGGGTGTGTGAATTTCTAGATCTAGACTAAATCACTGCTTTCAGAGGAAACTTGAATTTATTTCCCCCTCTCATTTGGAAAAAGTGAGTCCATAAAAATCACTCAGTGGGCTTATCCATTGTAGTATATTTCAAAAAAGTAGCCGCATTGTCTCTTGCAACATAAAAAAGGAAGAAGAGGGGAGAAATGTGCCAGCTTCTTTAAACCTAACGTTTTTATTCTAGAATAAACTTTCATGGATATAAAGCCACGTCTTCAGATGTAGTATTAAAGCCTCAGGTAGAAGAGATTGGTGGTGGTGCCTCTTCACCTGGGGAAAATGGGAAATCAGTGCAACATTCGACAATGTTAGAGAAACTGTGAGTATTGTTTCCTCAAAACCAAAATATCTACCGGCATAGATTCTTTCATTGTTGTTGTGTGTCTTCATGCCATTTCCTATTTATGGTCACCATATCATGAGGGCTTTTTTGGCAAGATCTGTTCAGGGGGTGCTTTGTCATTGCCTTCCTCTCTGCTGAGAGAGGATGACTTGCCCACGGTCACCCTGTGGATTCTCATGTTCAAGCAGGGATTTGAACCCTGGATGTCTATCTAAGATTATTACTTAATCAGTCATTTTGTATGAAGGGGGTGGGGAAGAATCCAAAAGCCACCCTATTTTAGAGATAGCCCTGTGGAAACAGATGGATAGTGGAATATTGGTCTGGTGAGCTGTTCCATGAGGCAAATCTGGGTTTAAAAAGAGTTTTAATAGTCAGATATTATATTGTAAACTAAAGAATCTTTTATGTCAATGCTGTTTCTGCCAGACAATAGACTCAGGGCCATGGCTGCCTTGATTCTCTCCGTCTGTAATGTGGTCTTCCTCTTTTCCCACTGCCTTCTACCTTACCAAACATTGGTGCTTTACAGACTGCCCAAAAAGGGCGGTCTCCAACCACCCTCATTTGTTGTGCAAGGGAACCACAGCAGAACTGCACGGCTCCTTTGCGCAACAAAAAGAAGCTGCAAAATGCAAAGCGCCATTGGCTCACTTGCGGCGTCATTATGGTGCCAAGACGTGCAGGTGCTAAGCGTCCGCTATGTCAAAATGGCGGTGCCCATGTAGAATGGGTGCCGCCATTTTGTACTTTTTGGTAGTGTGTAACCCACCATTATTGTCTTTTTTAGTGAGTCATGTCTTCGCATGGTATGTCTAAAGTACAACAGTTTCAGTTTAATCATCTTGGCTTTTAAAGAGAGTTCAGGCTTGATTTGCTCTCAGACACATTTATTTGTCTTATTAGTACTTCAGATTATCTCTAGAATCTTCCTCAGCATCACATTTCAGATGAGGTTTTTTTTTTCTCTATTAGCTTTCTTCCTCAAGTAAAGTGTGGGCACTTTCCTCATACTTTACAGACCGGAGTTCCTATACAGGACACAATAAAAGATGCTGAGTTCCATCACATTACATATACCCGCCCCAACTTTCAATTTTTATTTTATTTTATTTTTTGATGTAAATGACACTTGGCTCACTTTCCCCAGGGACTGTCAAGAGCTGGCTACCATGGTCCACCTCAGCGTCACCCCTGAAAAATCACTTGCTGATGCCCCTGTGTGGATTTTTGTGTCTGGGCTGGTTCCCTCCCAGATTGTGACCCTGCATGCATTGCTGACAGATGAAAAGGGAGTGAGATTTGAAGCCAGAGCCTTCTACAGGGCCAACAATATTGGGGAGGTAGATTTGAAGCAGGCACCTGCTCTGGGAGGCGACTATTTAGGTGTGTGGCCCATGGGCCTCTTTTCCACACTGAAGCCTAATAAAAAGCATTGCCGACTGATGAAACGGGAGGTGATGAGAAGCCCTTTTCATATCCAGATCAGCCTCTATGATGGTTTTAAGGCTTTGATTTCACCATCAGATGTTGCACTTGTAACCTGTACTGTAGAAAGATGGTATGTAGCTCCTGGAGTGGAACGTTTCCAGATCAAGACAGGCCAAGTTCGGGGGGCCCTTTTTGTGCCTCCAGGTAAGACAACTGAATTCTTCTTCTTTTCTTCTTCTGTTCCTTGTCCTCTGTTTAATTATAAATTCTATTATTATCCTTTTTTTAGTGCTTTGAATGTTTCATTTTAAAGTGTTTGAATGTTAGTAAAAATGTGTAGTGTACAACACTGAAAATATTTTATATAAACACTGGTTTTGAAAAAAAAATTACTCATTTGGTCTATAGCTCTTGGAATTCTCCTCCCAACATGGGAAGTGTGTATGGAGATTATCATACACCAAATCTACATCTGAGTAGACATGGATTGTAACCATCACCAACAGATCTTATCGCACTGTCCTGTGCCTGGACAGTAGGCAGCCCATATTCAACCTGGACTTCTTTGGCAGGTTTTCAAGAATGGGAAAATCCCATTCTTGAAGAGCTGTGGGAGAAGCCCAGATTGGATATAGGCTGCCTACTTCCCAGGAATGGGCCAGTGCAATAAGATCCATCAGTGATGGTTACAACCTGTGTATATCCTGGCGTGGATTTGGCATGTGATAATCTCTAGCATGTTTGTTCAAGTTACCTGTTTATGGTGATCCCATTAATTTTATATGGTTTTCGTAGGCCAGGAATACTCAGAGGTAGTTTTTCCAATTCTTTCCTCTGAAAAACAGCATACAGCACCTAGTATTCATTGGGGATCTCCCACTGAATTGCTAACCTTCTTAGCTTCCAAGACCAGATAGAATTTCATGCCTTTAGGATATTAAGATAGTTTTTATCCTGAGCTTTATATTATTGTTGTTTTTAATGATGAGCACAAGGACAATTCTTTTCCTGTTTGGATGGAAAGTGGGGATAATTTCTCTTTGTTCTGATCTCCTGCTTGTTCTCCCTTCATCTGACATCTCTGCAGGGCCTGGGCCATTTCCAGGGGTGATTGACCTGTTTGGTGGAAGCGGAGGCCTCTTTGAATTCAGAGCCAGTCTCCTGGCTAGCAAAGGCTTTGTTGTTCTGGCCCTGGCTTTCTTCGCATATGATGACCTGCCACAGAGCCTGAAGGAAGTGAACCTGAAATATTTTGAGGAAGCATCAATATTGCTCTTAAAACATCCAAAGGTATGTCTGAAAGGACATGTTTTCTTCTGTATTATTATAAGGTACAACAAATGTTCTGGTATATATATAAGGAATTTATCCTGCAGTCAGAATGATTAACTTACTGTCCCTTTGCTTCTTGAACCACAGCAGGGTGACCTGACATTAACCTTTTCCAGGACATGTCTTACATTTCAGCCTTCTGTCCAGGAGGAATTCCAAAATGTGCTCCATTTTTTGAATAACTAAGAAGCATTAATTTATAGTTATATAAGTATTTCTAGCTTTCATGTTGTAATGCCCTACATGTTTCTTGAATGTCCTACATTTGAGGGTCCTCCTTTGCTGTTATGAAATCTGGTCACCCTGAACCATGGAGCTATTTGCACTACACAATTGTGGCAAGATGATTAATATAACGTATAGACAACGAAGACATTGAAATAGTTCAAGATTTTCTGCACCTTGGCTCAATTATTAATCTGAATGGAGACTGCAGGCAAGAAATCAGAAAAAGACTAGCACTTCAAAGGGCAGCTAGGAAGAAACCAGACATGATTTTGAAGTCAAAATTTATAAGCTGATAGGAAGAAGATTTGAACACATTTCAAATGTGTTGCTGGAGACAACTTCTAGAGACACTGGACTGCTACAAAAACAAATAAATGGGTCCTGAAGCAAATCAAGCCTGAGGTCTTCCTAGAAGCCAAAATGACTAAAGTGAGACAGTCATACATTGCTGGTACATAGGAAGACATGACTCACTAAAAAAGACAGTAATGCTTGGTAATGCAGAAGGCAAAATAAAGAGGAAGACCACACTCCAGATGGACTCAGCCCTTTATCACATGAGGCTTGAAGAGTAGAATTAGAGCAGGATACTAGCATCTGTCATTGTGTCATTGTCTGCTTTAAAGTTATATAAATCACCTGTGGTTATTATTTATGTTCTCCTAATATCTAGCTGTAAACCTGCCTTTGCACTTTCTTCCTTGACTTTCTTCAGTAAATGTTCCAAGTCTTTGCTATTTTCTGCTAGCAGTGGCATCACTAAGATGGTGTCACCTGGTACAGGAACTCATGGTATCATCCCCCTCATTGACTTCCTCCCTTACCATACCAAATCCTTAGTAATGTTTTTTGTACTAATGTTACTCCTAAATCTTAATTCTCTTATATCACTGAATATAATGGCAATAGTTGTGATGTAAACTACAAAATTAAAATGTTACCTTTATATAACAATATCATATGCTAAATGTATTTCCATTTACATAGTTTCATGTGGTTAAGGTAAAAATTTGGTAAGGTGTGATGTTTTTAAAGAAAATTTTAAATGGGTAAAATAATAATAATAATAACAACCCTGTGGCCCCTCCTTTCTCCTCCCATTGAGCCTTGCCCCAGTCACACCTTCTCTTCCACTGAGCTCCAAGGTTTCAAAAGGATGTAGGGAAAAGATTTATTTCTCCCAAATGCCCTTTCTAAAATTTAAGGATCATCTTCAAATGGTTCTTCCTTGAATGAATCTGTCATTCTTTCATCTCTTTGCTATAGTTCTTCCATTGGTTCTTTCCATCATCTTTTTATTTCAACTTGTCATGTAATACGTTCCTTGCTGGCCATAGAGCATCCCTATTCTTGGTTTAAATTTTCCTTTGATTTCTGAGATCTTGTGGAAGAGGTCAGTTTTTCTTCCTTTTTTGTTACCTTCTATTTCTCTGCATTATAATAGTTCTCTTTTTCCCTGCACACAAGTCATTGAACAGTTGCATTCAGGGTTCTGACTCTTTTTCTGACACCTTTTACTTTTTGTTCTTGTGTATCCTTAGCTGCTTGAAGAAGAATGCAACCCTCTATATAAATAGGAGGATCATGAAGGCCCCTCAGCCCATCAGTTGTCTCTTCCTGCTGTATGGCTGAGGTCCAAATTATTTGAAGGACTGTATTTTCCCATGCAAGCCTGCCTGGGTTTTGAAATCTTCAGGAGAGGCCCTTCTCTCCATCTGATCACTTGGGCAGGAACATCTGGTAGCTTTCTCGATGGCTGCTCCCAGACTCTGGAAAACCCTCTGTAGAGAGACTGTACTACTGCATTATGTGTTGTCCTTTGAGAAGGAGACAAAGCCTTGTTTGTTTAAACAGGACTTTGATAACTAACCGTATGATGGGAAATTCAGGAATGTGCTGTATTGTTCATATTTGTTGGGTTTTGCGTATATATGCTTTTAAATTGCTTTTGATTGTATTGATAGTTGAATTTTAACTTTGTCACATTAAATGCCATGTATAACCACTATTTTAATTTTAATAGCAGTGCCTAAGCAAAACAATAGATACATAGTGTGGCAGCCACATTATGTAGAAATATTTAAATACAGTATGAAGAGAAAATAATCAAAAATTCTAACTTATCTATCACTTCATCTTATGCAGAACCCATCTTATTCTGAATTAATATGTTCAGCAGGAATTTATAAAGAGCATACTCTGTACTAAGTTGTATTTGGAAGCCTGCCTCTTGAGCCTTTTATGAAGTAACTGTTTTAATCATTTGTCTGTGTGTCTGTCTGTTTTCCTCAGGTAAGAGGCCCAGGACTTGGAGTCATTGGATTGTCCAAAGGAGCAGAAATTGCACTAGCCATGGCTACCTTCCTGCCACAAATAATGGCTGCTGTTTGCATCAATGGTGCAACATATATGAATGGTGCATCACTCCGCTTTTGTGACCTCCATATCCCTGCAGTTCCCTATTCTCCAGAGAGAATTATCATCACTGAAATGGGAACAATAGCCAGTCTCCATGTTTGGGGAGATCCTCAGGATGAAAGTTCTCAAGCCTCTGCCATCCCTGTGGAGAAAGCTCTGGGACCTGTGCTCTTTGTGGTGGGTGAAGATGATAAAAGCGTGAAGAGCAAATTGTATGCTGAGGCAGCCATAGCCAGAGCAAAGAAGTATGGGAAAAATGACTGTACGCTGCTCGCTTATCCAGGGGCTGGGCACCTCATAGAACCCCCTGGATCCCCACTTTGCTGCAACTGTCTAATGCACCAAACGCCTCTACCTGTGCAGTGGGGAGGCAAAGCAGAACCCCATGCCAAAGCCCAAGAGCATTCCTGGAAGGAGATCCAGAAATTCTTTGAATTTCATCTCGGCCCACCTGGAAATAGCAATTTGTGATGCCAGAAGAAAGAGAAAATTGGGTGACTTGTTCGAGTCTTTGGAGATATGCAAATAAATCAACTCTCATGTATGGGACAGTCTTAGTGAGAATGTCTCCACAATGTCTCTTACTACATTCACACAGTGTGTGTGTGTGTGTGTGCGCGTGCGCTTTCAAGTCACTTGTCAACTATGACAACCTCATGAATTTCATTGCGTTTTCTTAGGCAAGGAATTATACACCTCAGAAAGACAATTTTGTATTAAGTCAGACACAGTTTAGGACTCTAAATATCCCATTCAATCTTCCATCCTCCTTATGCTTCTAATAAGTTGATTAGTGTCTCTGATTTTATTCCATTCATAATGTACAGACAGTATTTTCCCCCTGTTCTGACATATTTTCCTCTATTCTAAACTGTTTGGAGAGAGGAATCTCAGCCCAATTTGACTAGCCTAGAAAGTATAACATGGAACATAATACATACCACTTACAGGAAACACTAGCTTGACTGGCCATATGAAGAGGGATTTATAAAGGATATTTGTTTGCAATCTTGCTGTTCTTGCGCAGGCTAGTTACTTGTGTTCACTTTTCTATTGGTTCTCCTTTGTCTAAGATGACAGTCTGTTGCCCTACCAGACCAACTGTGACTTTTAAAAAAATGTTTCCATTATGTTACCTTTGGGGTAAATTGTTTTAACTGGTTTCTGTTGTGTGTATGTTGTTTGCTTGTTTATAATCAACAATTCAAAATGACCACACGCTGACAACCCATCCACAGCACCTGAATGGCTCCCTTGGCTCACAACCAGAGGTTAGCCATTGCATTCTCTAAACAAACTTCTGGGCTAGGGCCTATTTAACCTTTGACTGGTTCTTGTGGGAATGTCACAGAATTCCAGGCTGATCTGGAAATCATAGCATTTTATCCCCTTTTCATCTTTTTGCTACTACAGTATTATGTCAATTTGACGTTGAACACTTTCATGGCCAGCATCCATAGTATTTTGTGGATTTTTTGAGCTATGTGGCCATGTTCCAGAAAAGTTTATTCCTGATGTTTCACCAGCATCTGTGGCTGGCATCTTCAGAGATGCTGGCATGGAAGAGAGTGGGGTATAATTACAAAAAACTATTATGTCCGTTATTTCAAATATTTTGGCTTGACTGATAGAAACTTCACATGATAGAAACTTCACAACTTCAACTCCTAAAAGCCAGAAATATGCAGGTTTTCTTCTTCCAGATCACTAGTTGTGTCTCCAGTCAGCGACAAGATGGAAATACTTAAACAAGAGTTATAATCTTTACACATAGAAACACCTGGATTCAGGTCCATTATTTGTAAGGATTCATTTACTGTGTATTTGCAGATGCGTCATTATGTTGCCTCTCACTTTCTGATTCTTAGCTCAGCTGCTTTTTAGGAGATTATCAAATGTGGCTTTTAAACTGCAATTCCCCTGGGAAGGAAGAGGCATCAGCGATGCTGATCACATGATGCTACTTCCCTCCCATAGCTGCCTTGTCCCTTAGTTGTCCCTTTTCATTCACTGGGGAAACCTGTGAATGAACTGCCAATCGCACAATGCCCTGGGTGTGAAAAGCCATTTCCAGGGCACTAACGCAATTGACGGTCACATGGTGTCACTCTGCCTTCCTCTCCTCTTTCTCTTCTCCCTCTCGGTATTTTTTAATTATTATTTTCCCCTGTTTTTTGCACAATTCTGGAGCTCTAAAACCTTGAAGTTTTAAAAAATCATTTTTAAAAGCTTAAATTGAGGCTGCAGAGCTCTGGAATTCCATGGAAAATGTTGGAAAAACCCCTAAAGGCATGCTTGGTAAGGCATAAGGGAGGAAGGGCAGGGTTAAGGAAGAGGATGGAAAGAGAGTGCAATGAGGGCAGCAGCCACAGTCACGCAAATGGAAGAGGTGTAGCAGTGCCTGGTCTAACATCAGTATGGTGTCATTTTATTTTTGCTTGCATGACTGCAGCTTGAAAGGAACTGGTGTGATAATGTCTGCACACAGGACATTAGACACAAAAACCTGTCTGTTCACACAACCAATGTCTAATCAGCTATAGACTAGAATCATAGAGTTGGAAGATACCACAAGGGCCATCCAGTCCAACCCTCTGTCATGTAGGAATACACAACCAAAGTAGACATGACAGGTGGCCATCTGTTTAAAAACCTCCAAAAAAGAGAGACTTCACCATATAAATAGATGTTTTGTCAACTGGAGTGATATCTACAACAGTGAGTTGTGTAAAATTAAGACACCTGGGCTTATTTACCTTGCTGTACCCATCCTGAACTAGTTGGTAACACACTGTGTAGTAAACCTGACATCATTGTTTAAAAAGAAAAGGAAAAAGAGTGACTTCCAGCCAGAATAATGTTGTGGCATCTGTAGCTTTGGTGAAGTGCCATGGCATCACCTGCCTACTGTAGAAATTGCTGGTCCTGTGTCATTCAGAAATTATCCACCTGCTATCAAGGACCTGGAAGGAGCTCATAGGGGTCCACTGACCGTCCCTGGTGTCCAGATGGGAAGACGTCAAATGGGACATGGCAAGGTGAAGACCCACCACAGCTGGTCTTTATTGGCACAAACACCACAACTGAAAAAAATTCACCGTTCATCTGACTGTACTGCAGCTCAAATGCATTTGAAGACCTAGCTCAAACCAGGGATGGTAAGAGTGCAACACCCCTCATTAGTCTACTCAGGAAACAACCACACTTTGACTTTTTATATGCCTGTTCCTGGACAGGGCACTAATATTAATTTTCTTTTGTCCTAAAAAAATTTTTTTTCTCTGACTTCCTTTTTTTAACTCCCCCAAAATAAATAGATGTCCAAAGCAAAGGGGAGGTGAATTAGAAGATTCAACAGCAAATGTGTAGATCTGCCTGTACAAGTGCTGCACAGTAGGAGAGGTTAAAATGCAACTGATTGTCAAGTTTAGACTCTTTGCTACATGAAGCCTGAAAACAAAATGGCAGAAATCCACCATTTTGTAATTCTGTCACTTGTAATTTAGCAACGTTCTCCTCATGTTGAAGAGTTGATCGTTTGAGGTAAACAGTGTTTTGGGATAGCTACAGAAAGTCAATGCATTTGTTGTGCAGAAGAGTCTTGAAGGCTTTTCAGTACATTACCCTTTATGCCTACTCCCTATTCTACTCTCTTTTTAAGTCAGAAAATAGTGTACATGTGGGGAAGCAGAAAGAGCAGCTGGGGGCTGTCAGCGAGCTCTTGCAAACAGCAGTAAGGAGGAGTGCGCCCAGCTGCACTCCCTTTGCCTAGTTTTGGGGAAGCTTCAGAAAAGCTGTTTTTATTAACGGGATCTTTCGTTAATAAAAATGGCTTTTCTGAGGCTTCCCCATGAACACTTCCATGACAGAAGGAAAGCGGGAAGCCTCTATGATGTTTCAGAAGCATGACAGATGATCCCACCTCTGGCACTTCTGAAACATTTGGGAAACACTTGGGCAACGTTTGGACAGCAGCAAATGCCCTGTGTGATAAACTCCAAGGAGAAGCAAGTCCCGGAAGGGCAGGGTGACTAGATGTTATAAACACAAAATGTAGGGCACTCAAGAAAAATCTAGGACATTACTAAATAAAAGCTAAAAACATTAACATAAAGCTGGTGCCATCCTCATCCCCCACACCCTCCAAGTGATGCCACTGAAGCTTCGTGAGAAATGTGAAAGGGGATTTCCTCATTGCACAACCTAATCTTTGTTTCTTTGGGGCCATTCACATTATCATTTACCCTGGTTCTGAAATTGAATCTTGCACCCCGAATCCCCCACAAGCGAATCAGAGGCTTGCACACCCGTTCCGTGGCAAATGTCCTTTAGAGCGGGTTAAAAGAAATCTGCACAAATAGTGTTTCTTTTGAGAAACGCCGGGTTCTGCGGAATATGAACTTGCCCCCGATCATGACCGGGGCAAATTGAGGGAGGGATTTAGGTCAAAGGGTGGGCAAAGGGCAGGGCATTCCCTCCCCTCTCCTGCCGGCTTTTTGCAAGCCGCTCCCCCCCCCCTTTTTTTGATTGTTGTGAATGAAAGATTATGCGCATCCTGTGGCTCTTCCTTCTTCTTCCCTGCCTTCCCCCCTCCTCTTATTCCTCCTCTCCCCCTACTGTTGCTGCTGCCCTCCTTTTTTCCTCCTCCTCCTCCTCTTCTCCGCTTTTCCTCATTCTCTTTCTCCCTCCTCCTCCTCCTCCTCTGCCAACCCCCGCAGGCTCTTTCTCCTTCTCCTTCTCCTGACCGCCTCTTCCTTCTGCTCTTCTTCCTTCTCTTCCCTTTCTTGTTCCTCTTCTTCCTCCTCTCCCTGCTTCCTCCACACCTGCAGCCGAGGAAGGGCACAGTAGAGGAGGAGGAGGAGGAGGATGCCCTAAATGGCTTGGGTCCAAGCTATCTTAGGGACCGCCTCCTCCCGTACAATCCTCCCCGCGCTCTCCGGTCCTCTGGGAGGAACTTACTACAGCCTTTAAAATCTAGGCTTGCGGCGACCTCCCAGAGGGCGTTCTCTGCTGTCGCCCCCAAACTCTGGAACGACCTGCCGGATGAGATCCGTCAGATAACATCATTAGACAGCTTTAAAAAAGCGGTCAAGACGGATCTCTTCCGGCAGGCCTTTCCAGATTAACCATCCCGGCCCAGGTTCCTGATTCCCTCATTCCTCCCGTGGCCCCATCTTAGTGATGGTTGAGGATCAACAGAGGGATATCAGGGTTTTTAGTTTTTAATTGTTGCTTTTTATGCACTGACATTGTGTTTTAATATCTTATACTGTTTAATACTGTCTTAAGGGGGGGAGGGATAAAGTGTTTTTAATTGTCATATTTTATATTTTACTGTTGTTAACCGCCCGGATTGGTTTGCCAGAGGGCGGTATACAAATAAAATAAAAAAATAAATATTAGGAATGCACAGGAGGCGGGGTGGGCTGGGAGAGACCCGGGAGCCAAGGACCCTTGGCCCCCAAGGCAGGCAGGCAGGCAGGCAGGCAGGCAAGCGTCTGCAGTGAAGGGAGGAGTGTGTGTGTGAGAGAGAGAGGGGAGGAAGAAGGAGGGAGTGAAGGAAGGAAGGAAAAAGGGAGGGAAGGTGGGGAACAGGGCAGAGAGCAAGAGGGAGAGGGTCTGGCTGCTTCTGCTGGGGGCCTCTGGTGTCATGTCCAATGGGGCTCCTGTACCATCAGCACGCAGGAGGCAGGGATGCCAAGGAAGCCCACGACCCTCTCCTCCTTCTCTCCAGGAGGGAACCTCCATTTGGAGCACCACACAAAAGCAATCAAACAACTCCCAGAATTCCATAGCAAAGAGCCAGACAAAGAGTTAAAGCGGGGAGGGAAGCTCACAACCTGAAGGCACACAATACATGCACACACACACAGGAGGCAAAAGGGTGACAAGCTGCCAAAAAGGGGAATTGGGGTGACAGCAGGCAAAGGGTGACAGGAGGCTACAGTGCCTGAGATTTCCCTTTCATTTCCTCTTGCTCCTGGAATTATTTGTTTAAAATGTGAATGCCAGTGTTACAAATGTTTCCCTTTCAATTTGGCAAATTGATACTAATTGAATGCATTTGCTTTTGCTACACACAAGACACACCAAAGGTTTTTAAGTTTGACAGCATCTGCGCACCTTGCCTGCCAGAATTTTTTTTAAAAGCAGGGGGAAGCCCCCATCCGCTTAGCCAATGGCTGCAAGAAACATCACCTTTTACGAAAGCAGAACTAATTTGATTGACAGCACAGGACTCTTCCTTTTAAACCAGTTTAAAGAGCTGCCATGGCTTCCGGGGCTAAATACTCCGACTGAGGTTGCTTCCGGAGGCATTCGGGGAGAGCAGAAACCGAATCTTCCCAGTTCCTTCCAGTGCAATGTGCCAGTGGGAATGGGGCCATAGTCATACAGAACAACTCTTCAACCCTTCACTAGGGTTTCCTTTGCCATTGCCTTCCTCTGAAATATAGCAACAGCACCTAGTATTCCTTGGTGTTCTCTCATTTTATTCATCTCCTTACCCTTGCACTTTCTTCAGCTGATTCTCACTTGGACCTCAGGAAAAGTTCCAGCATTAAGGGGTTCAAAATTCAGTTTTCAGCAAAAGATAAGGTGCCTTGCTGGAGATACGAGCTGCATCCAAGGTCACAGCTTAGAACATACTGCTGTTAGCATTCTTCAATGGATGATGGTATCATATTCTAGGTAGAGGCCTAGTGGCATTAGAGTCTTAATCCTCAAATTGAGAAAACCTTCCTATGGTCCAAAACCTGAAGGAGATGACACCTCAAAACCAAACAGGGATAAATGAGCAAGCCTATAATGTTCCAAGGTAAAATGCCTGGCCACTGGTTGCTACTGATTTCTGATCAGGGTTGCAGATTTGTAGTTCCTGAAAGATGTACACAGGTCTGTGATCATTTTCCCTACTTGCTGCAGATGACACTGTGTTTCTGCATTGGTTCACATAGGTGTTTATCACACATGAGACTGGAACTCTAAACCGAAGTGCTTCTGTAGCAGAGACACTTCAAATCCAAGGCAATTCACATGATGAATGATCACACGTGAAGAACGAAATTGTGGTAATTACTGGGTCAAATTGGAGTGAGTGCACATTGAATTACCATACTAGTACATACCATGCGGATTCAACGATTCGAATTGTGAGCCTTGCGCATGCCCAGTGGGGGTCTGAACACATCGTGAATCAGATGTGCTGGGTGTATCTGCTCAGAATCTCTGGAGACGTAGAGATGGAGGGGAACTTAGAGCACACTCCAAAGCCATTAAACATAAAACAAAAGTCCTAAGAATAGCAGACATGGGTTTTTTTTTCTTATCACAGGCAGAAAAGGTAAATCTCAATAAAAGCATCCCCGACAGATGGCCATGCAGCCTCTGTTTAAAAACCTCTAAGGAAGTAGAGTCCACTACACTCCGAGGGAGTTTGTTCCACTGTCGAACAGCCTTTACTGTCACGGAGAATGGTTTTCTTTTCCTAGATTTTTGTGCATGGAAACCATAAGGTGTGCTATCTTGTTAGTCTGCCCAGGCGCCAAGTATCTTGTGCCAGCTCTGCAGGAAATGCAGCACACCAGGAGCTTTGCCCATGCTTTGAAGGCTACAGCTGCTTTGGAGGACACAAGAAGGAAGGCTGAATTTGTTCACACTACCTATAACAGTCCCAGTGTTTTAAAAATATTTTATTTATTTTTTCTCAGAGTGTCACAGGTTCATTTTCCCCAGGTATTTTCAAGTGCTGGCTACAATGGTCCACCTCAGTGTCATCCCTGAAAGCTCACTTGCTGACGTTCCAGTGTGGATTTGTGCCTCTGGTCTGGTTCCCTCCCAGATTGTGACCCTGCATGCATCACTGACAGATGAAAAGGGAGTGAGATACGAAGCCAGAGCTTTCTACCAGGCAAACGCTGCTGGGGAGGTGACTATGTAGGTGTATGGCCCATGGACCTCTTTTACTCTCTGAAACCTAATAAGAAGTATCACCGACTGATGAAATGGGATATGATGGGAAGCCCTTTTCATATCTAGATCAGCCTCTTTGGCTTTTTTAAGGTTATGCCTTCACCCATGGATGTATCACTTAAAACTTGTACTGTGGAAAGATGCTATGTGGCTCCTAGAGTGGAACGCTTTCAGATCAAGGTAGGCCAAGTTCAAGGTGCCCTTTTTTGTGCCTCCAGGTAAGACAACTGATTTTTTTTCTTCTCTGTGGAGCTGAATGGCTCAGGGTATACTCCAGGAGTATTTATGAAATTAACTTGCCATGAACTTTATCAGTATCTGTATAGTTGGTCTCCATAATCCACACTGCCTATAAAAATAAAGTATAATCTTGGGTTGAGAAACCTATAATCCCAACTAGCTTTTGAAGAACAACCACTCTCATCCTTCATAACCTTTGGCCAGGATAATAAGGACTGTTTGGACACAAACTACATCCATTGGATCCCAGGTTCCCAAACCTTGGTATAAGCTTTTCTTCAGTCCTTTGCCTCTGAAGTACCTTTTCTGTCTCTGGTTGGAGAGAAGGAAATGCACCTTTCATTTTCTGAAAATTTCCAATGACTCTGTATCTTTTTCATTCCTGTCCCCACTCTCCCCAGGACTGTGTGCACACACACAGATACTCATACTCCATTAAAAAAAAAAACTGCTATGGGAATTACATCCATTGGCTACATCCCTTGCAAAGTATTTGCATTGACCTTTGGAATTAAACTCCTTTAAGCCATTTGCCTTTCTGAAACCACTCACACGGTCATAACTATTATCAAGTATCTTCTTGCTGCAAATGAATAGAGCACAATAAGAATGCCATTTGGAAGGATCATTTGTCTACATTGTAGGCCCTATAGGCTGGATCACACTGGATCATGTGATTACTTATCCACATCTTACAACTGTCACTGGCATGGCTAGGAATCACTGGCAGTCGTGGCTTCCATATCATTAGGGTAGTGAATCCACTTTAGCTTTGCGTCCAAGGTTTTGAGACAATTTGGGGAATAGGGTCCAACTCCTAAAACAACACCAGAGTGAATTCAGTGACTCACTGACATGGACACTACCAGCAACATTGCTGGGTGTCCAAATTCCTGAGTTACATAAGTTTGATATTATTTTAAATCTCATGTCTCCATCCTGCAGAATCCTGGGCTATGTCATTTGGAAAGGCACATTTTCTAAATTACTGCCTGATAGGGATGCAATTATTCACTAATTTTCTTCTTGAAGGAAGCAACAAAGAATTTTAGCAATTTTCTTCCTAATATAAGAAAGTATTTAAAATCACAGTTTTTGAAGCCTATTCACAATCTGGACTTATTATGCACAAAATTCACACTTGGTTGTTGTGTGCAGAGAACAGCATTTTCTGTGCCTAGTAGTATCTTTTGTGGAGAAAAAGCTGTTTCATGCACAAAAAAATGCTGCTCACTGCACAAAATAATCACATGGGTACAGAATCAGTCCCCCAATTACACATTTTTGTACTTTAAATAGCTTTTTCTGTGCAGAAAATAATCTTTTTCCTCAGAAATATTCTGAAAATTCTTGACAGTCCAGGATTCTTCTCTTCAGATTTTCTCAGTGCTCAAAAAGCATTTTTTCAACACAGACACAAACAAACACACTCACATGTTTTTTCCCCATCCCTACTGCCTGAACTTACTTTTGCAAAGAATTATTGACAGGTGCCATGCTTTTATAATTCTGTAGCCTAGCCATATTCTGGAACAGGGATGGGAACCATGCATCCCTAGGGAGGGTCCATGGGGGGTGGACTTTTCATTTTCAGTCCCATTCCCCTCTAAAACAGCTTTGGGAGACATATAAATGCTGTTTTGGATCATCACTAGAAGTCACACAGTTAGGGTTGCCATATCCTGCCTGGGGGCGGGACTTTCCTTGTTTGGGGCGGGTCCGCATGGTCCCGCCCCGGTTTGCCCTTTGTCCCGTGTCCCCCGCCCCCCCCGGCGACGGAGGCCAGGCAGGGGAAAAGGAGCCTCGCCTCAGCGAGGCCCCGTTCCCCTACCTGGGCTCCTCTGCCGGCGACGGAGGTGGCCAGGCAGGGGAAAAGAGCCTTTCCTCTTCTTTCTGCTCCTCCTCTTCTTCTGCCTCCTCTCTTCCTCCTCCCCCTCCTCCTCCTACTCTTCTTCCTCCCCTTCTTCCTCTTCTTCTTATCTTCTTCCTCCTCTCCTCCTCCTCCCCTTCTTCATCTTCTTCCTTCTCTTCTTTTCCACCTCTTCTTCTCCTCCTCCTCTTCTTCCCCTCTTCCTCCCCTTCTTCTTCCTCTCTACTTCCTCTTCTTCCTCCTCCTCCTTTTCCTCTCTTCCTCCTCCTCTTCTTCTTCCTCTTCTTCTTCCTCTCTACTTCCTCCTCCTCCTTTTCCCCTCCTCTTCTTCTTCTCCTCTACCTCCTCCTCTTCTTCTTCTGGTGTTTGGCCAGAAAGGGAAGTACATTTCTGCCATCTGTCTAGGAATAATGCCAAATGTCCTCCATTTTGATCATGCCTAAGAAACATGCATTTATATTAACATTTTTTTTAAATCATCAAATTTTTTTCACGTGTCCTCCACTTTAAAAATGTGTCCTACATTTGAAAATGGTGTCCTACATTTGTCCCGGTTTGGAGGTCCTGACTTATGGCAACCCTACACACAGTATCCTATCCAGTTACCCCAATCATTCACTGCGATGGCATTCTGTGGCCCTTTGGAGCTTCGGAGAAGATAAAATATCAGGAGGCTGCTCCCAATGGTCTACTTAAAGCCATTACTGACCCCAGTTCATATAATCAAATTAGACAACTGAGGGGTTGTTTTTGTTAATTCACATTTCTATTCACAGGAAAGATTATTTTTCCTGTATAAAGGGCACATATGTTTACAATTTAAATAACTTATAGGACCAGTCAAAATGCCATTGTATGCATAGTATGCCATTGTATGTATCATTCTGACTCCAGAATATACACCTTGGGCTAGAATGAGGACAAGCTGCTTGGTCTCCCTTCCTCTGACTTCTCTGCAGGGCCTGGGTCATTTCCAGGGGTGATTGATCTGTTTGGTGGAAGTGCAGGCCTCTTTGAATTCAGAGCCAGCCTGCTGGCTAACAGAGGCTTTGTTGTTCTGACCCTGGCTTACTTCGCATATGATAACCTACCACAAACTCTAACAGAAGTGAACCTGGAATATTTTGAGGAAGCATCAATATTGCTCTTAAAACATCCTAAGGTATGTCTGAATGGGCATGTTTCCTTCTGTATTATTATGAAGATCAACATTCTACTGTATTGTACTAATGATTTCCATATTTCAGGAATTTATCCTGCATTCTCGAGTCAAAATGATTCAGTAAATCATTATGAGGAAGATAGGCAGAACAGAATCAACCGGTGTGTGTGTGTGCCTTCAAGTTGCCTGTTGATTTATGGTGACCCCATTACTTTCATAGAGGCCTTTCTTAGGCAATGAGTGCTCAAAGGTGGTTTTGCCAGTTCCTTCCTCTGAAAGATAGCCTACAGCAACTGGTAGTCATTGGTGGTGGTGGCCTCCAATCCAAGTTCAAACCAGAGCGGTTTCTGCTTAGCTTTCAAGATCAGGTGGGATCTGAGAGGAATAATCAAAGACAGTAAAATTATAAAAACAAATATTATTATTAACTTCCTCCTTCATGGAAAATATTTAAGCTTCAGGACATTTGGGGACTTTATATTTTGTAGGCCTGTAGAGACCTTTCTGTGGCCTATACAGCTTTCCCCCCCCCAAAAAAAAAAAAAGACAATGAATGAAGCAAGACATCCCTGGTATGAAAAAAGTATTTGTGAAATGATGATGGGGCCTCAGAAAATTTGCCAATGAGACTCCGCCCTCATAAAGTCTAGTGGTGCTGCTGGCTATGTGGGGGGACCCCAAAACTGAAGGGAGCTTGCAAAGGCTAACAAATGGTGGTGCAGCTTGGACACTGGGGTCCCATGCCCTGGCAGTTGTCCACATCTGATTTAATACCACATTCATACAGAACAGGTAGCTATTATAAAGCTAATACCTTAATAATAAAACATTTTTATCTTTTTAAACTGTTTAATATTTTAACATGTAATTTGTTTTAATTATTGTAGTAATTTAATTATGTTTAATGCAATATTTCTGTATGCTTTTAACTGTACTGTTTTTAATATTGTAAGCCACCCTGAGTGGCAGTCTTGGGAGAAGGGCAGGATAATAATAATAATAATAATAATAATAATAATAATACCTGAAGGAATTACTCATTGGAAAAGACACTAATGTTAGGAAAGGTGGAAAGATGTAGAAAGAGAGAAAGACCACATGCTGGATGGATGGACTCTTCTAAAGGAGCTCATGAGTATGAATTTGCAGGACCTAAGCAGAAAAGTGGAAAATAGGGAGTCTTGGAGATGTATCATCCACAGGGTTAGCATGAGTCAAGATCAACTTGAGGGCAGTTAACAACAACAACAACAACCTGCTAAGAGTAAGCTCCATGTCAGCCTTGTGGCGGATTTCTGCTCAACGTGATTTGCTTATAGTGAGGCACACAGACAAAAATGGGTATGGAAAAGGGGTCAAGAACCATTGACTCACCAGATCCTTTAGACTTAAGCTTCCAGGAAATCTAGATACAACAACAACCAAAGTTAAGGACTTCTGGGAGGCATTTTATAACATTACATGGGTTAGAACATGTACAAATTTATTTGGGAGTAAATTGGGTTGCCTTAGGGTTGCCATAAGTCAGAAATATCAAGTAGTTTTAATGCTGGTGAAGGTAAGAGAACAACAGAACTGGTGAATTGGAAGGGACCAGAAGGAGCACTTCAGTCTCTGCCATTTGCAGAATCCTGGTTTCTGAATGAACACATTTTGGCTCAGCAAATAAGGGTTTTACTTTTCACTGTGGAGTTTATCAAATGGGGAAAATTGGAAGTCTAAAAGAGTAAGAACCTGTGATTATCCAGCATATTAGGCACAATTGTGCGATTGATTTTCACACAACCTTGTGTGCAAACTGCTAAGAAACCAACCAGAAAGAGACATGAACCAGTAATTAGTCATTTGGGGGGAAATATTGTGAATTCATTCCGGTTTCATTCACAATATCGCTTTTTTTGCGCAATTGCTCTAGTGTGAAAGCTATTTGCAGTTTATTCATGGGATTCTCAGAATTTCTGTACTTGTTGTCAAATTTCCTATGGTTCTTTGGGGCAAGTTTACTTCCGGTGCCGCTTTGTCGTGCCTGATTGCTGAGAGGAAAGCAGCCTTTTATGATTTTTTAAAAACTTTCCTTTCTTTTGTGTAATGTTTTATTCTTTTTACATAGGTTGGAGACCATTTCTCGGAAACTAAGGAACAGTACAGTAGATTTTTAATTATTATATATATATATATATATATATATACAGTATATATATATTTCTCTGGGTGATTTTGTTTGCTGCCATGTGTGCTCTGGTGACACAACTAATTCTTCTGTGCACACACGCAAAAACGCAATTCCAAAACCATCCATGGGATTTACACATATCTGTGTGAAAACCAAATGTGCATTCTACTCTCTTTCTCGCTTTAGTAATGAGTCTCTAATGCATTGTGTTCTGCATGTAAAAATCATTTGCGCATTTGTGCGCTTTTGCAGGATGTGGATATTTTAATCATTATCAGGATGGTGGTACATATGGACCCCGTGTGATAAACTCCTATGCTATGTTTGCACTACAGTCTCTCAAGCCTTCAACAAACCAAATATTTTAACTGTGTTTTGTTTTCCCCAGGTAAAAGGTCCTGGACTTGGAATTATTGGGTTGTCCAAAGGAGCCGAAATTGCACTAGTCATGGCTACCTTCTTACCACAAATAGTGGCTACAGTTTGCATCAGTGGTGCCACAAGTATTAATCATACACCACTCCGCTTTTGCAATGTCCATATCCTTGCTGTTCCCCCTGCTCTAGAGACAATTCTCATCACTGAAACAGGACTGTATTCTAGTCTCCATGTCATGGGAGATCCCTGGGATGAAAGATATCAAGCTTCTGCCATCCCTCTGGAGAAGGCTCATGGGCCTATGCTCTTCATTGTGGGAGAAGCTGATGAAACCTTGAAAAGCATGTTGTATGCTGAGGCAGCCATAGCCAGATCAAAGAAGTATGGGAAAAATAACTGTACCCTGCTCTCTTATCTAGGGGCTGGGCACCTCGTAGAATCCCCTGGATCCCCACTTTGCTACATTTCCCGAATACACCAATCATCTCTACCTGTTCAATGGGGAGGCAAAACAAAACCCCATGCCAAAGCCCAGGAACATTCCTGGAAAGAGATCCTGAAATTCCTAGAATGTCATCTTGGACCTCTTCAAAACAGCAATTTGTGATGTCAGGGGAAATGAAAGTGAAAACTGGTGGCTTATTTTAGTCCTTTAAAGAAATTCAAATAACTCACATATTTCGTGAAGTAGGAGCTGTGATCCAATAACACCTGGAAGGAGAAACATTCCCCATCCTTGCCTCAGTGCCTTCTCTTTTCAAAAGCAATAATGCACTGACAGTTGGCTGCAGTAAGAGGGGATAGGCAACCCAATTTCCACTCATGTCTTGGACTACGGCTTCCATCATAAGGTCCAGCCAGCAAGTGAGACAGTAGTGGGGAATCATGGAGCAGCACATTTTTCTTTCTGCAGAGATGTGGCCATAGATATCACTCAGTCTCCAGACAAAGCCCTGGGTGGAGTTTCTTAGCATGGTGCTTTGGACAGGAAATGTGAGTCCTTTCACACTATACTAGTGCTATGATTCCACTTTAACTGCCATGGTCCCATCCTATGGACTTTATCACATGGAACATTTGGGGGTTTAAACAGCTAAAATCATGTGAAAATTGTGCAGTTGTGATTAACATTTTCACACAACATCGCAATTAAGGTGGCATTATCCTGGGAATAAACAGGCATAAAGAGCAACAAATCATTCACAGGGAAATTCCATAAATTATTTGATGCTGTTTATTGCCTGTTTAATCCTGGGATAATGGCTCTTTAATTGTGATGTGCGTGAAAATGTTATTCGCGACTGCACAATTTTCACTTGATTTTCCCTGTTTAAACCCCCAGTTTTCCCTGTGTGATAAAGTTCTATGACATCTTGGGATTTGCCTTTTAGGGAGGAGAATTTAGTTTTCTGAGCCAGAGAACTCCTAGTGCTTCACTAGAAATCCTGGGATTCCACAGAATGCAGCCATGGCAGTTGAAGTGGAATCATGGTGCTATAATCATATAGTATAGACTTTGCTCCTCAGCAGGGAATGGAGAGAAAGAGTGACTTTCCCCCAGCATTAGCAGGCACCAGCTGAATCCCAAAGTCAGCTTCATGTGTTCCTTTATCCCTTCCATATCAGATGGGAAAGACCATAGAAAAATGTATACCCCTTGTTAGGAAGGATCGAATTAGGGGAATTTTAATTAGCTCAAATATGATGAGAGGCGTGTCCTAACAACACACACACGGGATCATGTCCCTATGTGTATACCAGAGGTCGCCTAGTCCACCCCCACAAGAGAAAGAGACTCGAATGCCAATGAGATGCAATTAAACTATGAACATTTATTACAGCCACACAACAAAAGGGATCACACATGCACACACACATTCAGTGTTATAGCAAGGGAGGGGTGAGTTCGGGGAGTAAAGGAAGGGAGAGGCACCATTGGGAATATTTACCTTAGACCTCTTCTCCAAGGAACCGGATGAGACAGGAACGGAAAGGAAAGAGCGGCCGCGGTGGCTTAAGAGCTGAGTTCCGGTGGGCAAAGCTAACTTAGAGGCCCAGTGACAGTGAGCTTGGCTTCGCTCTAGTGATTTCAGCAGAGCAAGATGCTCTTGGAATCTCAGGCTCGGAACTGTAAGCTCGACAAGTCCACTGAAGGACTGAAAACTCGGACCTTATATAGGGCTGAACCTGCCCTCAGGCGATGGCTTGCCTGCGAGGCAAAGGCTTGATTGCTTGGGCTTTGTCTAAGCCGAAAGCTACACAATGGTTACACAATGCAAGAGGTCTGGCACTTTTCAGGAGAGCAGATACCTTGATGGCTGAGCCGTTAAGTTAATCACTGGCTCATTTAAGAAGGAAGCCACATCTATTGTCTTCCTCGCAGAGGTCTCTGCGAATCTGGTTTTGCAACTTCCAAAACTTCCTCTGAAAGGTTTTAAATCTACCTTTTTCCTGAGACCATGCCTAGGCAGGGCAGCTGGCTACGTGGTCTCCTCACCTTTAGGTTAATGGCGGCTTGCTGTGGAGTCAGTCAGGGGTCATAGCTTCAGACTGCATGGCACACAAAATTTTATATAAAACCATACTTGGTAACACCCTGAAGTAAAATTTTATAAGAGGGATTCTCCTCCTCCAGCAAGTATAGCTTTCTGCAGCTTCCTACTTCATTCTGCTTTAACTGCTATGAATCCATCCTATGTTGCCCTGGGATTTCAATTTTGGGAATGGTACTGTTTTTAGAAGTCTCAGCCAGAGAGCTCTAGAAATCCCAGGATTCTATAGGGATTGGTAGCAAAAGTGGAATAATAGTGCTATAAAACTGTAGTATGAAAGGGCTCCTCCATGGGCCAGATGCCAACATTGTGCGGCTTCCCTTCAATTACATCTATGACCTGTAGGTTGGGGTTGTGACTGCAGTTGTCCACAATCCCTAGAGGTATGTAGGTGTGGAAAAAGTTTTAGTAATAGGAGATCCAGTGGCCAAATAGCACTGCTATTTTGAATTAGTTGCAGCTGTGGGCAGTTGTTATCAAAGAATTCTTGCACAGAGCCCTTTTCATGTCAGATTAATTGTTAAAAACCTAGCAAGATAGTTTTGAGTAGTAGCATCATCAATAAAAGCAAGCATACCAAACATTGTCAATGAAAAGACTTTGACCCTCGCACTGGAGAACAGGACTGACTAGAAAAATGGCTATAAGAAAGCTGAAAAAGAACACAGAAGCCATTCCCAAAAGACAGAACAATATATTTAAAAATTTGCTGCAATGACCATTCCTGGACCGGCACGAATAGATCTTTTCCATACTGTCACCCTCAGATTGAAAAGATTTTCCTGCTCATATCTTTGGACAGCAATGCCCTTTCCTACTACCTGTTTCATGGTAAAGAAGCCTGCCTGGAACAATGGGAGAACAATCTGAGCAAGGTCTCTAGAAGGGGACTTTCTTCACTGTACCAATATAATCAATATTTCTCTTTTTTTAAAAAAACAAACAAAAGTCTGCATGGCCTACAGATCAATCTGGAAATACGGAGGAATGTGAAGCTTGTAGTAGTTGGAGAATAGAATTAGTACATGGTGAAAGCAAGAGCAGTGGATCATAGGAGGCATCCCATGTATCTTTAATCATCACCTTACACTTACACTTGGAATTCCACAGCATAAGCACATTCTTCAAGCCTCCTGTCTTGTCAATTTTTTACTAGTTGTATATTTCCAGCCCTTCAGAAATTTAAGTTGTAAATATATGGGCTTCTCCTGATCATTCCACCAACCTATGCAGGTTATGGACAAATCTTCACATTTGTTGTTTGCCCATGTGATCACAGGACCATGGCTGGAACAAAGGCCATAATCTCAAACACACATGCCAAAGAAAGTCTCAATCTTGCACACCTAGCAGTAAACCCTAGTGAATTCAGTGGAGCTTACTTCCATGGAGCCCACTAAACTCAATGAGGCTACTTTACTGAACAAACAAGTTTAGGCTCAATACAGAAGGTGCTCTAATACTCACAATACTGCAAAATGGGAGGGGGGCATACATTAGAAGGCAATGATGCAAACCAGTGGATTGTCTTTACCCAGTGCAGTAATTCAAGGCGTCACCCCTCCATTGACCTCCTCCCATACCACACCATACAGAATCCTTAGTCATGTTTTTTGTACTCATGTTACTATTAAGTCCCATATATCACTGTATGTACTGGTAATAGTAATAATATAAACAACTAGCGAAATTAAATTTATACCCTTAAATTACAGTATCATACACACAGCCTAAATGTATTTACATGTACATGTGGTTAAAGTGAAAATTTGGTAAGACTGATGTTTTTAAAGAAAAATTTAAAATAATATTTCTTTTTTAAAATAAAATAAAATTTACTTGTTTTTTTCTTAAAACCTGGGGCCTCCCCTTTCTCCTCTTGCTGAGCCTCCCCCCATTCACATAATTTCTTCAGCATTTTAAAGGGATACAAGGGAATGCCACAGCCGATTTCAGCCAAAAGGCTGATGTTTGGGGAGTAGTGACGTTACACACACCCCACGATGTCACCTGGTGCAGTCCATAAACCCTACACACCCTAATGATGCCCCTGATGCAAACATGCCAGGAATAGATGGGAAAGCATCTAACTTTCTATTTACTGCAATTTGCTTGACAGGTTGGCACCCTGGGTCAATTTTTGTTTGTCTTGGGATTCCTGACGTTCTGCTACTGAAAAATGTAAATAATTAAGCAGTTTAAAAATAAAGTTACAAATACCTTTTCTGTTAGCACCCCCTCCTGGCTGGCTGTTAACACTAGAGTATCAGAAGATTGTACTTGACTCCAGGACTGTGTTCCTACAGGTAAAAGAAAAGGAATTTCTAATTTCATTTGTTTATAGAACCCTACAGGAAATAGGCATGAAAAAAATGGAGCAAAAATAAGGCCCCCAAAGCAATCAACCAGAAAGCCCAGAAGATGAAGCACATTCAGCACTTTTATCTCTTTAAAAGCTGCATTTTATTATTTTAATGAATAATATGTTTTAATGCTGTAATAGTTTAATTCTGTTTTTATGCTCACTTTTGTATGTTTTTTGTCGTATTGTTTTTTTAAAAAACTGTAAGCAGCAAAACAGGGGGATGGAAGGAGTATGATGAACAAGAACATTCCACATTTGTTGCAGGTCTCATTTGTCAAACTGGAAAACAGGTGAGCGATCTCCCAGAAGTTGGTGGACTGCCTTAGGCTGCATCTGCACCACAGAAATAATGCAGTTTGATACTGCTTCAACGGCCATGGCTCAATACTGTGGAATCATGGAGTTTGTAGCCTGTTGTGACACCAGAACTCTCTGACAGAGAAAACTAAATAGCTCCCAGAACTACAAATCCCAAATAACTTCCAGAACTACAAATTGAGCCATGGCAGTTAAAGCATTTTTTCTGCACTACACTACTTGGAGTTTAGTGGAGTCTCCTTCTTTGGAGGTCTTTAAGCAGAGGCTGGATGGCCATCTGTCGGGATGCTTTGATTGAGAGTTTCTGCATGGCAGAGTAGGGTTGGACTGGATGGCCCTTGTGATCTCTTCCAACTCTATGATTCTATGATGCAGTCTTAGCATAGCCAATGGTGAGGAATGCTAGGAGCTGCAATGTGTAATACATGCCCACCATTCTGGATCCAATTACCATTGTAAACCACAAATGCTGCCATGTTGCAGACAGGGGGCTCAGTATAAATTAGAATTATTTAGAATAAACAAACCCTATTTTTCTCAGTTGGATTCCATTTGGTTTTTTGTAGCTCTGTGATGGGGAAACATCCCTTGGGATAACCTTTTCCAACAGGCCTCAGTCAGTGTTAAAAAAAAAAAGCATGACAAAATTAATAACATTAAAGAATTATAACTAACAATGGGCTTTCCTTTTGTTTCACCCCAGAGTTGCCCCCTGAGGTGCTTGCCTCACTCTGCCTATAGGCCTGCCATGTATTTTACCTGCACAGGAGGACTACAGATTCTTTTGAGTGTCACACCATTTCCATCATCAATTCAGAGCAAGAAAGGGTGATGAGGGGGGGGAATGGTAGACTAGAAAGAGAGCCATGTCATTGCCATAGATACTACATTTCTCTTTGGGCTAAGCTTGGTACTTTTCACCTGCTCCCTCATTAGGGGCTTGCAGAGCACCAGGTGCAAACTCTGCTGGCTGAGTTCTCCTTTCAGTCAACCCCACACACCCATCAACCCTATAAAACCACAGTCTTCCTGCAGCTGAGGCCTTATAAAGAGGGGCTGTTTGGTCCTGTTCATTGCTGCAGCCATGGGGTTGGGTTGCAGGCTTTCTGTGGGCTCACTTGTCTTGGTGATTTGGGGGTTATGCCATGGGCAAGGGGACTTTTGGAGACCTGGCTCCTCCACCCTGAAATATCGGTACAACTGTGGAGAACATGGCATGCAGCTGCTTGTGTTTCCCCGCCAGGACCAGGATGTCCGCTTTAAAGTTGTGGGTAAGGAGTACAGTACTGTACTTTCTTCTCTCTCCCTGAGGTGATAAGGAGGGTAACTGGGGTTGCTTTCCAAAACAGGGCTGTGGACTGCTTAATGTCTTAGGGTTTTTTTGATATAAGAAGAAAAGGGAGATTCTAGCCATACTTAACTAGTGACAGAGTAGTCCTATTTGGGGTAAAGGCAAAACAGAGTACTCTGGTACTCTGCAAGACACCTGTGTGAGTAATACATGTAACGCTTTCCCACTGTGCCTAAATACCCAGCAAAGTTAGCCCTACTGTTGAATGGAACAGTTGCCTCAGGTTAGGTACTAAGTTTTGGATGTCACAAAGGCAAAACAAACTGTTAAGCTTTTTACTCTACTGCTACTACATTGGTGGTGGTTTTAGCTGCTCAGGATGGAGGGAGAGAGGTATTTTGGGGTTTTTTGTTTGCCTGAATCACCAAAACAACTTGCCTGGCATTAGGGACTTATGCCCTTGGTAAGCCAGCGTAGCATAATGGTTTGAACATTGGACTATGACTCCAGAGACCAGGGTTTGATTCCTAGCTTGGCTATGAAACCCACTGGGTGACCTTGAACAAGTCACACTCTCTCAGCATCTGAGGATGGCAAGGGCAAAAGGAGAAACTTGCCCCCCAAAAAACATGATAGGGTCACCACAAAGTTGGAAAGGATTTGAAGGCACACAACAACAGCAACAACAGCCCTTTGAGTAGGTGAGTGAAGGGAATGATAGAATTTCTCTTTCTGCTTGGAGCAAAATGTCTTGCATTCACCCTTGACACTGAAAATCAGGTGTGTGATCAATTAGAGCTGCTAAAGGATTTCCAGAACAGTTAAATCCCTCAGTGGTACTATTTTGCTCAACTTGCTTGGCTACATATAGGCCTTGTTTCAGTAGAGGATATTCTTGGAACTCACCAACTCTCTCCTTCTCTCTCACACACACACCTCTGCCTCTTTGAGGCACTGAAGCTGCAAACACAACTGCCTGCTCTGCCAGCACCTCTTATATTGTGTGGTACAGTATTAAGGCACTTGCATCTTCTCGCAAATGTGGCTTGGAACATCAATATCTACAGTGAAACATTTAACAGGAGAGGAGACTTTGAGGCTGTGAAACTAGAGGAAACAGGGTCATATGTTTTTATCTTACTTAAATTAATGATTTTAATCTAAAATTGTTTATATTGTTTTATCTATATGCTGACCTGAGATCTCATTATAACCCTTCATGGCAAAGGGTTGAACCAGATGGCTCTCGCAGTCCTTTCCCAACTCTTAAGATTCTGTTTAAAGAAGCATATAGTCGCTGCATGCATGAGAGAATCACAGCTCAAGGAGTTAAGGCTCTTGAATTTGGTCCTACCTTTATGAGACTTTGAAGAAAGTGAATAATCGCAGATGCAGCCACCTGGGCATTGACATGTAAGGCCCCACCACAAGCCTCACAGGGTGACCAGATATCTCTTCTTCTAGGACATGTCCTACATTTCAACCTTCTGTCCAGGAGGGATGTCAAAATTGCTTCCATTTTGAGCATGGTTAAAAAGCATGAATTCACATTTATATTAGTGTTTTTGGCTTTTATTTTGTAATGTCCTACATTTTCTTGTATGTCCTAAATTTTGTGTTGCCTTGTCCTCCTCTATGGTTATGACATCTGGTCACCCTGCACTTATACCTGAAAACACTTAAGAGCATCTGCCAGTTTAACTTGCTTCCTTTTGCAGTGAGACTTTTTGAATGCTTCTTATGTCCCTTGCATTAACTTAGTCCTACGTTAACTCAGAATCATAGAGTTGGAAGAGACCACACGGGCCATCCAGTCCAACCCCCTGCCATGCAGGAAATCCAATCAAAGCATCCCCAACAGATGGCCATCCAGCCTCTGCTTAAAGACCTCCAAAGAGGGAGACTCCACTACAATCCGAGGGAGTGTGTTCCACTGTCAGACAGCCCTTACTGTCAGGAAGTTCTTCCTAATGTTTAGGTGGAATCTCTTTTCCTGTAGCTTGCATCCATTGTTCCGGGTCCTGTTCTCTCCCTCCTCAATATGACATCCTTTCAAATATTTAAACAGGGCCATCATATCACCTCTTAAACTTCTCTTCTCCAGGCTAAACATCCCCAGCTCCCTGAGTCGTTCCTCATAGGGCAAGGTTTCCAGGCCTTTCACCATTTTAGTCGCCCTCCTTTGGACACGCTCCAGTTTCTCAATGTCCTTTTTGAATTGTGGTGCACAGAACTGGACACAATATTCCAGGTGGGGCCTGACCAAAGCAGAATACAGTGGCACTATTACTTCCCTTGATCTAGACACTATACTTTTATTGATGCAGCCTTAAATTGCATTGGCCTTTTTAGCTGCCGCATCGCACAGTTGACTCATGTTCAACTTGTGGTCTACTTGGACTCCCAGATCCCTTTCACATGTAGTTTCATTCAGCCAGGTGTCCCCCATAATCCTATATCTGTGCATTTCATTTTTCTGCCCTAAGTGCAGTACTATACATATCTCTGTGTTGAATTTCATTTTGTTAGCTTTGGCTCAGCTTTCTAGTCTATTCAGATCATTTTGAATGTTGATCCTGTCCTCTGGAGTATTAGCTATTCCTCCTAATTTGGTGTCATCTGCCAATTTGATAAGTATGCTCCCAATTCTGTCATTCTGGCCATTGATAAAGATGTTGAATAACACTGGGCCCAGGACAGAGCCCTGTGGGACCCCACTGGTCACTTCTCTCCAGGCTGAAAAAAAGCCATTGTTGAGCACCCTTTGGGTTCGGCTGGTCAACCAATTACAAATCCATGTAACAGTTACTTTGTCTAGCCCACTTGCATGATGAAGTTCCTAAGTGAACATGTCCTGATGAATTAACTCTTGTCAACAGATGAGTTTGGGACAGCCTTTGAAGTTTCAAATTGCTCCATTTGTCGTCACTGGATCACATCTAATGATGGCTCTGTTACTTTCTCTGCTGGCTATAATGGCTGCCATGTACTAAAGAAGGTGAGGCTTGTGGTGGGACTGGAACTATAAACAGAATTCTGTATTGCAATGCTGAACGATGTAGTGATATTGTCCCCTCACATTCTTTACCCTGATCATGCATGTGTGATGGGCTCCTCAGGATGCTTCCTGCCTCATTCATTCTTACAAGAGCGTTGTCAGAAAAGTTACTGAAAGACTGCCTGATCCAAAGATGCCCGGTTAGGTTTGAGGCTGAGCAAGGATTTTAAACTGGTACTCCAGCCAGTTTTATCTGAACTAGCTGTGACAACCTAGTATAGCCTGAGGTATAGAACATACAGCAGGCCTAACTAAGCAGTATGTCCCCCTGATGGTGGATTGTAACTTCATTCAGTCCTAGGTAACATAACCAAAGGTGAAGAATACTGGGAATTGCAGTCCAATAATATTTGGACTGCTATACTTTCTTAGTCTCTGGCCTAACTGCACATTTGTAGTTCTTCAGTCTTTCCTTGAGTGACTATGTCAACAGGATTGTAGGATACAGTGCAGGGTAAAGTAGAAGAGTCTATTGACAGTACAAGCATTGGAAACAGTATATTTCTGCACACTAGAAAGGGATACAGGGGAAAAAACAAGACCCACATAATTTATTATCTTCTGCAGGATAAAAACTGCGACCTGGTGTGCATTACTGAGACCTGACTTGGGCCTGAGAGTGAGGCTGTGTGGGCACAGGCCCTCCCAGCTGGGTACTCAGTCAAGGACCAGATCAGGTTAGGTGGGCGGGGTGGTGGTGTTGCCTTGATTCATAAAAACACTCTCTCCTTAACCAGGAACCCTGTCCGTAAAATGGATTACATCGAGTGTATCTACCTGACCCTGAAGGCCAGAGAGAGTCTGGGGATTCTCTTGGTTTACCGGCCACCCCATGCGCTAACAGACTCCCTGGCCGAGCTGACACAGCTGGTCTCGGAACTGGTGTTGGAGTCCCCTAGGCTTCTTGTCTTGGGGGACCTCAACATCCCTTTTGAGGCCAGCGATGTTCCAACAGGTGCAGCTCGGGAGTTCATGACTGCCATGGGCCTGTCCCAATTGGTCTCGGGACCCATGCATTGTGCTGGTAATACCCTCGATGTGGTCTTTAGTACGGACATGGAGTCTCCGTGGGCAGAGATCTCTAATATATCTGCCCTGTCATGGACAGATCATTTTCTGGTTGAAGCTCAAATCAAGGCTTCTACCTCTTGGACCTATTAGGATGGTCCACCCTCGAAGGCTGATGGAACCCAAAAGGTTCCAAGAAGCTCTAGAGGGGTATATGGCTGGAACTGACGGCGATTCTGTTGATGCCCTGACTAACATCTGGGATACTGATCTCTCCAGGGCTATACACAGTATCGCTCCCAAGTGTCCTCTCGGGCCTGCTTCCAAAAAACAACCCTGGTATACGGAAGACCTCAGGGAAAGGAAGCGGGTTCTGCGACGTCTAGAGCGCGACTGGCGAAGACACCAGCACTTAGCCGACAAGGCACTCCTAGACTCTCATTTGAAGGCCTACAGAGTGGCAATGAGTGCAGCAAAGAATTCGTTCTATGCTGCACGTATTGCGTCCGTGGAGTCACATCCGGCAGAGCTGTTCAGGGTTGTGAGGGAGCTGACACAACTGCCCCCTCCCTGCACCCTATTTTAGAACCATCTAAAGCCTGCTGTGACAAATTTAACAACTTCTTCGCGGATAAAATCTTTCGGATAAGGGCTGATCTCGACGCCAGTATTTCTTCAGAATCTATTATTAGAGAGGTGTCCAGAGCTTCCATGGCCCCTGTTATACTGGATCACTTTGAGTTTGTCAGTACCGAGGAAGTGGACAAGATCCTTCGAAGCGTTAGGAAGATGACATAATAATAATAATTTGTTTTATTTATATACTGCTATTCCAAAGATCATAGCGGTGAACAGCAAGGAAGCTAATTAGCAAGTAAGCTAATTTGCCCCCAACAGTCTGGGTACTCATTTTAGCGACCTTGGAAGGATGCAAGCCTGAGTTGAGCTTGGGCCCTTTTTCTGGTCTTGAACTCGCAACCTTGTGGTTTCGAGTGAATGGCTGCAGTACAGGTCTTTAACCACTGCGCCACCAGGGCTCCATGCTCTCTCGATCCCTGTCCCTCATGGCTGGCGGCTCAGGGGGGGATACGGTGCTAACTATGTTGCACCGCATAATTAATACATCTCTAAGAGAGGGACAATTTCCATCAAAATTAAAATTAGCTGTGGTCAAACCCCTGCTAAAAAAACCCTCTCTAGACTCCCTGACTCATAACAACTACCGGCCTATATCGCTGCTGCCATTTTTGGGTAAGGTGATCGAGAGAGCGGTGGCCTTCCAGCTTCAATCGATCTTGGATGAAACGGATTTTCTGGGCCCATTTCAAACCGGCTTCCGGGCGGGCTATGGAGTTGAGACTGCCATGGTTGCCCTAGTCGATGATCTCCGTCTGGGCATGGACAGAGGAAGCGTGTCCCTGTTAGTGCTTTTGGACATCTCAGCGGCTTTCGATACCATTGACCATGGTATCCTTCTGGAACGCCTGAGGGAGTTAGGTATCGGGGGCACTGCGCTCCAGTGGTTCCGTTCCTACCTCTTGGGTAGATTGCAGATGGTGCAGCTGGGGGGCTGTCATTCCGATAAGAGGGCCCTTACATCTGGTGTCCCTCAGGGAGCGATTTTGTCCCCCATGCTATTTAACATTTACATGAAACCGCTCGGAGAGATCATCCGGAGACACGGGGCGCGGTGTTATCAGTACGCTGATGACACCCAAATATGTTTCTCTGTGTCTCCGACTGATGCAGTGACTAGAGATGGCATCTCTCCTCTAAATGCCTGCTTGGAGTCGGTAATGGGCTGGATGAGGGAAAACAAATTCAGTGTGAATCCAGCGAAAACGGAAGTACTGGTGATAGGTTCCCCAGATCTGGGTGGTGAGATTTGCCATCCTGTCCTGAACGGGGTCACGCTCCCCTTGAAGGACTCGGTCCGCAGCTTGGGAGTGCTCTTGGACTCTTCGCTCCAGTTGTCATCTCAGGTGGATGCAGTCGTCAGGAGCGCTTGTTATCAGCTTCGACTGATACGCCAGCTGCGTCCTTACCTGGACCGGGGGGGCCTTGAAACTGTAGTACATGCTCTGGTAACCTCTCGATTGGATTTCTATAATGCGCTCTACATGGGGCAACCCTTGTACCAAACCCATAAGCTACAGTTGGTGCAGAATATGGCAGCGAGATTGGTCGCTGGTTGTTCCAGATCTGACCATATAACTCCCATCTTGAAAGATCTTCATTGGTTGCCTATTTGCTTCCGAGCTCAATACAAGGTGTTGGTAATGACCTATAAAGCCTTAAATGGCTTGGGCCCAGGGTACTTGGAGGACTGCCTCTCCCCATATAATCCTCCCCGCACACTCCGGTCAACAGGGAAGAGATTGTTGGAGGTCCCAGCGACACGCTATGTGAGGACCTCACAGAGGGCATTTTCTGTCATGGCCCCAAAATTCTGGAATAGTCTCCCAGACGAGCTCCGCTCCACCACATCTTTAGGTCTTTTTAAAAAGAACTTGAAGACATATTTCTTTTCCCAAGCCTTCCCACCATGAAAATCATTCTTTCCCTTTTCATTGACGACCCTGGATTGTATATATTGACTTCCCCCTTTTGTCTGGCCCTTTGCTGTTAGTGTTGCTGTATTGTTTTTAATACTGTTTTTAACTGATTTTATTGGAATGTTTTTATATGCTGTTGTTTGCCGCTTTGATCAGGTTTTGGAAAAGCGGGATACAAATAAACTTTATTATTATTGTTGTTGTTGTTGTTGTTGTTGTTGTATTAGTACAGTGAGATATCCTGTGCCAGAAAAATTTAATCTGATTAAGTTTCCTGACGGCCTTCCTGGTACCTTTTAGATGTGTTTGACTGTGATGCCTGTTAACCTCAGACATTTCCCATGTTAGTTGCAGATTATGATAGCTATAGCCCACTAGTGTCATTTAGACATGGTATGTTAGGAGACTCCTTCCTGTCTGGTACCAAACAATCTACTCCAGCAGGTTAAATATCACTATCCACCCATTTTTTTAAAGTCTACTAAAATAGATTTCACAAAATCATAGCATGGTTATGATCCCATAATCTAAATACTGTGGTCTCCAATGTCTTAAAACCTCTACTCCAATTCCTGCCACTTACATGAAATGTATCTATGATAAAAAAAATTTAAAACATTAACATTAATCTGGATCAATGTCTTTTTAGGATGGCAGAAACCATTTAAAGGTCCGTCTGGAGGAACTAAGAAGGAACAGAAGAGTTTTTGCTACCCATGACATCAATATGATCTGCCCCAGGCCACAAGAATATGTCCCCGTACTAGAGAACAACATGCGCCTTGGGCCTCCACCCCAGCCTGAGCTCAGCCTCATACGCCCCAGTCCCCAGCCTGGCCTGACACACCCAGAACCTCAACCGCCAGTGCTTCAGACCAGTTTAGGGCGCCCAGAATCTCACCAACATCCCATGCCTGGCCTAATACATCCAGAGGGTCAGCCCCAATCCGTACCTGGCCTCGTGCGCCCAGATTTTCAGCCTCAGCCCGTGCCTGGCCTTGTGCACCCAGAGATTCATCGCCAGCCCATGCCTGGCATAGTACAGCCAGTGCTTCAGACCAGTCTAGGGCGCCCAGAATCTCACCAACATCTTATACCTGGCCTTGGACATCCAGAGGCTCAGCCTATGCCCAGCCTTGTGCGCCCAGAGGCTCAGCCCCGGCCTGTGCCTGGTCTAGTGCGCCCAGAGGCTCAGCCCCGGCCTGTGCCCAGCCTCATACGTCCAGAGGCTCAGCCCCGGCCTGTGCCCAGCCTCATACGTCCAGAGGCTCAGCCCCAGCCTGTGCCCAGCCTCATACGTCCAGAGGCTCAGCCCCAGCCCATTCCCAGCCTTGTGCGTCCAGAGGCTCAGCCCCCAGCTCAGACTATGCCTGGCCTTGTGCATCCAGAGGCTCAGCCCCGGCCTGTGCCTGGTTTAGTGCGCCCAGAAGCTCAGCCCTGGCCTGTGCCTGGTTTAGTGCGCCCAGGAGTTCAGCCCCGGCCCGTGCCCGGCCTCGTGCACCCAGAGTCTCAGCCTCGGCCTGTGCCCAGTCTAGTGCGCCCTGAAGCTCAGCCCCGGCCCATACCTGGCATCCTACGTCCAGAGGCTCAGCCCCAGCCTGTGCCTGGCGTAGTACAGCCAGTGTTTCATACCAGTCTTGGGCGCCCAGAATCTCATCAACGTCCCATGCCTGGCCTCATGCATCCAGAGGGTCAGCCTCAGCCTGGCTTTGTGCGCCCAGAGGCTCAGCCCCGGCCTGTGCCTGGTTTAGTGCGCCCAGAAGCTCAGCCC
>NC_056522.1:257370718-257452842 GCF_019175285.1 Sceloporus undulatus
CGGCCTGTGCCTGGTTTAGTGCGCCCAGAAGTTCAGCCCCGGCCCGTGTCCGGCCTCGTGCACCCAGAGTCTCAGCCTCGGCCTGTGCCTAGTCTAGTGCGCCCTGAAGCTCAGCCCCGGCCCATACCTGGCATCATACGTCCAGAGGCTCAACCCCAGCCTCTGCCCAGCCTTGTGCGTCCAGAGCCTCAGCCTGGTCTTGTGCACCCAGAAGCTCAGCCCCGGCCCATGCCCAACGTCATACGTCCAGAGGCTCAGCCCATGCCCAGCCTCGTGCGCCCAGAGTCTCAGCCTCGGCCTGAGCCCAGTCTAGTGCGCCCAGAAGCTCAGCTCCGGCCCATACCTGGCATCCTACGTCCAGAGGCTCAGCCCCGGCCTGTGCCCAGCCTCGTGCGTCCAGAGCCTCAGCCCCTGCCTTTGCCTGGAGTAGTACAGCCAGTTTTTCAGACCAGTCTAGGCCGCCCAGAATCTCACCAACATCTTATGCCTGGCCTTGTACATCCCGGAGGTCAGCCCCAGCCCCTGCCCAGTCTAGTGCGCCCAGAGGCTCAGCCTCAGCCCAGTCTAGTGCGCCCAGACGCTCAGCCCCTGCCTCAGCCTATGCCTGGCCTCATGCATCCAGAATCTCAGCCTCGGCCTGTGCCCAGTCTAGTGCACCCGGAAGCTCAGCCCCGGCCCATACCTGGCCTCATACGTCCAGAGGCTCAGCCCCGGCCCATTCCCAGCCTCGTGCGCCCAGGGATCCAGCCTCAGCCCTTGCCCGTTCTAGTGCACCCAGAGACCCAGCCTATGCCCGGCCTTGTGCACCCAGGGGTTCAGCCTCAGCCCTTGCCCGTTCTAGTGCACCCAGAGGCTCAGACTCGGCCTGTGCCCGGTCTAGTGCACCTAGGAGTTCAGCCCCAGCCCTTACCTAGCCTTGTACGCCCAGACACTCAGCCAAGGCCCATGCCCAGCTTCATTCGCCCAGAGGCCCAGCCTCAGCCCGTGCCTGGCCTCATACATCCAGAGGCTCAGCTCCAGCCCATGCCTGGTGTGGTACAGCCTAGTCTAGGGCGCCCAGAATCTGACCAACATCCCATGCCTGGCCTTGTGCGCCCAGGGGCTCAGCCTCAGCCCCTGCCCGGCCTTGTGCGCCCAGGGGTTCAGCCTCGGCCCATGCCCGGCCTTGTGCACCCAGGGGCTCAGCCTCGGCCCATGCCCGGCCTCGTGCACCCAGATGCTCAGCCTCAGCCTAGCCTTGTGCGTCCAGAATCTCGGCCCCGGCCCATGCCCAGCATTGTGCACTCAAACCTTCAGCCTCAACCTTGGCCTGTTCCTGGTCTAGTGCGTCCAGAAGCTCAGCCCTGGCCTGACATGGTGGCAGTACATAGCATAGGTATGTGATCTTTTTTAGTGTTTACGATAATATGGTTATGCAAAAGACAATTCCTCACTAAGTAGAAACTGGTATTGCCTACAGCTGAAGTGATTTTGCAGGAAATATGCACAAGGAGAATGTGTGAAAAATATAGAGAATGGTCATGCAATTATAATTTGATAAACTATAATCTTTTAAGAAAGCTTAACATATAGTATGTTTAGGAACACTGCATTACACCTCCAGGAAAAGATAAATGGGAAGGATAAACAATCCTTTATTTATGTTATATAAAGAGTCTGGTCTGCTTTTAGCACTGAGTAACAGATGAGAAGAGCTTGTACAGCTCTTGTGGTGTCTTATAAGAGAGAAAATATTGTATAGTGTAGATGTATTATTTGTCAGTCACCAGATAATTCTAGATCTCTTCTTTTACTATCTTAGGTTCCCCACTAACACTAAAGCAATGCCAAGTTTCATCCGGAAGGATTCCCTGTGCAGATGCACGTGGACCAGCAGCCTGTTACCAGACTGGATGCTGCTATGATGACCAGGATCAAACAACCCCATGTTACTATGGCAATACAGGTAAAAGGAAAAAAGGACCTCAGCTCCTTGCTACAGATTTGTCCTGAGTCATGCTGTTAAATGAAGCTGGCATCCAGTTATTGCCATAATAAATATTATCAAGAGACACACTGTTATATTCAGACTTAGCAAATACATTGACAACCCTTGGGCATGCTCAGAAAATCTATGAATGACACTAAATTAAGAGGGTCAGCTAATATCCAAGAGGATGGGATCAGAATTCAAAACGACTGGTAGACTGGAGAGCTGGACTAAAACTAAAATTAATTTCAACAAGGATAATTGTAAAATAGTGCATCTAGGAAGGGAAAATGAATTGCACAAATGTAGGATGGGTGACATGGCTTAAAAACAGTACTTGTGAAAAGGATCTAGGGGTCTTAGCAGACCCTGAGCTAAACATGACTCAAAAGTGTAATGCAGCAACTGCAAAAGTCAGTTCAATTCTAGGATGCATCAACTGGAGCATAATATCCAGTTCAAGTGAAGAAATAGTGCCACTCTATTCTGCTTTGGGCAGACCTCACCTGGAATCCTGTATTGAGTTCTTGGCACTACAGTTCACGAGGGATATTGATAAACTGGGACATGTCTAGAGAAGAGTGAACATGATCCAAGGTCTGGAAACCAAGCCCTGTGAGGGACCTAAGGAAGCTAGATATAGTTAGCTTGAAGAAGAGAAGACTGAAAGGTGATATCTGGAGGGATGTTCCTGCTGTTCTAGATTGCATATGTGTCTCAACAGTCTTTCTAGCTAGAACATTAACCCTGACCATACCATAGTAAAAACTTGTTCTAGCTGCTTCAAGATGCTTGCTCAAACCTGAGACAGAACCACATCTGTCATGCTAGGTAGTGCACCTTGTGATTCTTTTCCAGCAACCCCTTCAAATTTCATAGATTCATAAAACATACAATGCAACAGACATTATAGCTGCTCTGGGATGTTGAGTATTTTGGAATATACTGTCTTTTCACTGTCAAGGCTCTGGAGATGTTGCCCTCACCCACAGCCTGAGGGATTGTTTGTGCACATCATGCACTAAAGGCTGAGCTTCCTTCTGTCTTCTACACATAACTGGGAGCTAAGGGTTCTCAGCTTCTGCCTTCAATGGTGACACTCTCCAGTTGTAACCTTTGTGTTCTGTTCTGCCTCACAGTCACTGTTCAGTGTCTTAGGGATGGGCACTTCATCTTGGTTGTCTCCAGGGATATGTTGGACTACCCCATCATCCTCGACAGTGTCAGGCTCTCCTATGCCCACAGTGGATGTGAACCTATCAGGAAAACAGAATCTTTCCTGGTCTTCCGCTTTCCCCTCACACAGTGTGGCACAACAGTCCAGGTGAGGATGGAGCCTTGTTGAGGGGGAGGGGAGTATCACTTGAATCTTGGAGGTCCTTCAAGATGGCCACTAAAACAAGTTAATGTGTGTTTTATTTTTCTAGATAGCTGGTGGTAGACTGATATATGAAAATCAGCTGGTTTCTGGCATTGACATTTTAAGGGGGCCAGATGGTTCCATTACACGAGACAGCACTTTCATGTAAGTTCAGTTTCAGTTTTGGTAACACAATTGTTTGTTTGTTTGTTTGTTTTTAGTTCTAGAAGCCGGCCTTTAATCAGGAGAGCTGAGTGTGTCAATTTTTCCAGTCAAATTGCATATTGCTGTATGAAGGATGGGCAGTCTGGAGCATTCCAGATGTAGTGGGAATATATCTTCTATCATCCCTTACACTGACTGGAGCCCAACAATATTTGGGATGCTACAAGTGCCCAGTTCCTGCCTTAAGAAATTGTTTCTGCTTTTTAAGTGCAAAAAATACTTCAGCAGGTGCTCATGTTCTGCAGCATACTCTAAAAAGGAGGCATGTGAATTATTAAAACCCTTGGAGCATTTTTGTCACCATAGCTTAGGGGCTTAAATACCCTAAAGGTACCAGTTCCTGTCTGATCTAAGAAGCTAAGCAGGGTTAGCCTGGCCAGTACTTGGGTGGGTGACCACCAATGAATACTAGGTGCTTTAGGCTATTTTTCAGAGGAAGGAATTGGCAAAACTGCTTCTGAGTATCCCTTTCCTAACAAAGCCCTATAAAATTCATAGGGTTGCCATGAATTGACAGGTCACTTGAAGGCACAAAGAGAGATAACTCATAGGTGGGGAAGGTGCAGTTCAGGGGCCACATGTTTTCCCATATGTTTTTGTAGTCCCCAACTCATCCAGAATCTCCAGACCAACATTTTTCTAGCAAAAGAAAAAGATGAATTGCTGCTTCTGGATGTCTGCAAATACAACAATTAAAATAAGCTGCAGGTTTCCCTGTACTGAAAGCCCAAAATGGACTTCTGGCCACTTTTGTTTTGTTTTTTGTAGTTCATATGGCCCCTGGCAGATTCTGGAGCATAAATGGCCCCCAGACCTGCTACAGTTGGCCACTTCTGCCAAAGCTGATCATCTCCCTTTGTTTTGAAACATGACATAAAAGGGTAATGCAAAGTTAACTAGAATCTAGTAGTGTTTTAGGTTTTTTTAAGGAACAGCCTGCCTTGTTGTCCAACAAAATGTAAGGATTATTTCAGAAACATCAGATTTGTAAATAAGGCTAATGCCTATAGCAGTACTCTGCACCATCACCATCATCTCTTCCTCCTCTCATTCCTCTTCAGCCTCCATGCTCGCTGCATCTATAATGCCACTGACTTCCTGCCTGTTCAGGTTGAAGTCTTCCCACCTCCCACCCCAGCTCCAATTTTGCAGGTGGGGCCCCTCCGATTGGAGCTGCGCATTGCAACGGGTAAGTGTGTTTCTCTTCTCCTGCAAAGACTGCTGTCCAGCTCTTTGCTTTGAAAAGCCATAAACCTTTTGCTTTGTCTTTTTCCCCAGACTCCAGTTACACATTCTACTATTCGGATGCTGATTACCCAGTGCTGAAGGTGCTGAGGGAGCCTGTGCATGTGGAGGTTCGCCTCCTGCAAAGAATGGACCCATCCCTGGTTCTGGTTCTGCATGAGTGCTGGGCCACCCCCAGCACTAATCCTCTTGAGCCTCTGCAGTGGCCAATCCTGGTTAATGGGTGAGTTGAGTGGCAGGGAAGGGGTTAGTCCTTATAGGGACTGGGCAGAGAACTGTCATCCCTTTGTGGATGACTTACTTTTGTTCTCTGGCTTTAATGACAAGTGTTTCTCCTTCCCAGGTGCCCATTTGGAGGAGACAATTACCAAACTCAGCTGGTGCCCATGGGACCTGCCACATCTGACCTGCCCTTTCCAACCCACTACCAGCGCTTCATCATTTCTACATTCACATTTGTGGGTTCTTCCCCCCAGCTGGTGCTTGATGGATTGGTAAGACTGTAGGGAAGATGTTTTAACTGTAGTCAGGCTAGAGTGAATACGGCCTTCAAATGTTTGTGTTTTACTACTTCTTACCATTAGCTATGTTGGCTAGGGCATATGCTAGTTATAGGCCACAAATACCTAGAGGGCCAAAGTCAGCAGTCCAACAACTCTTCTAATCCCTCTCTATTAGCTATGCTGACTAGGGATTAGTTGTAGGCCACAAATATCTAAAGGGCCAATCAGTAGCCTCTGAGCTAGAATGATAAAATTCCCTTCCATGAGGTAGTGAATAATTGGAGGGAGAATCAGGAGAGCCAGTGGCCCACAAAGCTGACAACAGGACATGGTCTCTATTTAACGCAGTAACCTGCAGGTCTCTGTTTGTCTAACCCAATACTAAGAAATACACACTTGGAATTATGCTTAGCTGGCATGTGCATTATGTCAGTTTAAATTAAATCAATGAAGCAGAAGGATTCTAAAAAAAATGAAATCCTGCAATTATGAGAGTGATCTATGCCTTTGCTTGCACCCTCTCCTAATGAAAGCCAATGTCTCTTTCCAGGTATATCTCTTCTGCAGTGTGTCTGTCTGCTATCCCTCTCAGCTAGATCCTTGCAGGGTCCCATGTCAAATGCCAATGGCCTCAAGTAAGTTGAAATGTCTCTGCTATCATAGTTAAAGGATCTTTTAATCTGTTCAGGCTGCCAGTAGCACTTGTTGCACAGCCGAGAGACTCTAACGTGGCTTGCCTGCAAAACATAAATTTTGGTAATATCAACTTGGAAATAGGGGGAGGGTTAAAATGCATGGAACTAAGAGCTAAGGAATTGCATGTATGAAGAGACAATGGGTGAATCTAATAATAAATACAACTTAATATCTAAAAGAAGCTGTAAATGCATTTTTTTAAAAAAAATAAGCCAAATCCTGTAGTAGGCTTCTGCAACATACATTTGATCACAATATTGAAGAAAAGAGGAGAGGGTTAAAAATAAAAATAAAGGGTTCTCCAAAGCAGTATTTTTTATTAATGCTGTTGCTGACACCATTTTGCAGTTAGTCACCCCTCCATTTTTGCAGACTTTGAATCTGCGTCCCTCGCCTGTTTGCAGACCTTGAATTCCTGCAATTTTCCATTTTCGCGGGGGAGTCCGGAATGGATCCTGGTGAAAACACAGGGGCTACTGTATATCTCTAGTCACTGGCCATATAAATCTCTTTCTTGAGCTACGTGTTGATTTATGGTTTTCAGTTACAACATTCTGATGGTTAATGCTGTTTCTCCTTTCCTATTTGCCCCAAATCATACATGGCACCTAAGATGCTCTACTTACAGACCATAATCATTTTCTCTTATCAATTCGTCTCATAGGAGGCCGTCGGTTTGTGGAGGTGAGCAATGGGACAGAATCCTTGGACCTAGTAAGCACTTATGGAGCTGTGATCTTTCAAGAGAGCAGTCAGTTGTATGAGAAAGAAGTCAAACAGGACAAAAGTAAGTGATTATGAGGAGGTCAGTTAATGACTAAGAATAGTCAGTCCGCCTTATCCACGTATTTTTTATCCACGGATACAAGCATCCACGGCTTGAGAATACCTTAAAAATATACAAATTCCCATGGGCAAACCTTGATTTTGCCCTTTTGTATAAGTAACACGATTTTACTGTGCCATTATATTTCATGGGACTTGAGCATCCATGAATTTTGGTATCCATGGGGGGTCCTGGAACCAAACCCCAGCAGATATCAAGGACCCACTGTATAAATATTGTGTCTGTTACACTTCATTTTATGTAGTCTATTGTCTCTGCTAAATGCTTGAAGCACAAATCTTTCTCTGAAAGCATTGCTTTGGGAAAATGCGAGCCCAGTATGAAGGATGTAATCTGACAATTGCTGCTAACAAGGCCACAAAATTTGCCCTCTTAAAATTTGCCCTCATAACTGGCAATTATGGGGATAATAGCCTACCGTATTCTCCTAATAGACAGCCTGAGCTGTGTGTAAGGATGAACCAGAGACTTCCTGGTTCATCCTTACACAGCACTGCAAACTGGGGTATGGCTTGTCATATTGACTTAAAATTTGAGCCCTTATCCAGAGTAGTTTGCCTTAAAATATATTTTCAAATAATAATGTCAAGTAAACCCTTCCATATCAAATGTGCATACTATTTTCTAGATTGGTCTTACGCAGAGGCAACAACTGCCTTTATCCCCACAGGATAGCCATAATACACTGAGTGATGTGTGTTCAATCCTCTTGGCCAGGGAAGTTATGGATCACAGAGTGCTGCCTCATGACATGCAACTACAGGTCTCTTAGCCTTTCTGGTGTGTTTTGCAGGCATGACTTCCAGTGAAGACTTGACTTTGACACTTTTGGTGGCATTACCCTTGGTGGGTATTATCCTATTTGTTGCTGCATTGGTGCTTTGGAAGAAGAAAAGCAGGACAACGAAGCTATAATGCTGTTGAAGAAAATGTAAAAATAAAGTGATAAAATTCAGTAGTTTTCAGTAGAACTTTTGATATGGCATATCAGTAACTGTGTTGACTACATGACAAAGCCATTTAACTTCTGTCCCACAGAAGATGTTTACCATCACACACTGCCTACCATCACACTTCCTACAGTTAAATGTAAGGGAACTAATTCTGGTAATACCATCTGCTTTGCATGTGGTTCCTTATGGTGTGGATCCTTTGCTTTAAAAAGAGTATATGGTCTTTTAAGCTTTTGATCTACCATGGCAGATGCTCTAAGCACAGAACTTATTTCCAGAGGAAGTTCTATTGCTAGAGATGAAAGGGAGCTAAATCAAACACCTAGAACAGACCTAATACATTTAGATTTGATTCCAAGTACAAATGCTACACAATTTTTCTGTTGTTCAGTTGGTCTGATGAATTGCCTAGGAAGATGCTGCCTTAGCAGATCTTATCAACTAAACCATGTATATTTTTCTCATTGAGTCTTCTATATCAGTGCCCTAGGTATGCCTTGAACGCGATAAGAGGACTTCCATAAAAAAGGCCTTCACCTCCTGTTGCAAAAGCAGGAGGGAGAGAGAACGGCTATTGCATGGAACTGTACTTTGCTGTCCAGGAAATTTGTCCACTATGCCTTACATCTGAAGAGAAAATTGCAGAAATGAGCTGTGCCTAATATTCTTGGTAGGAAAAATATTCAAGCTGTTAAGAATTGAATCTAATTCTAGATTATTTGCTTTGAGCCCAGTCCCTGCTGACATCTTGTTGGGTGTTGAGGACAAGGAAGCATAACTGCAAATTAGAAGAAAACTATGCCCACAACAGCAGTGAAGCTCAAAATGGCAACAGAATTAGAAAAACAAAAAAACATCCTTTTACTGAAGGATGTCATGAGAAGATAAGGAAAATACAATGAATAAACACTTGAATAATTGAAAAGCTAGTTGCAAATCTAACATAGTAATTCATGGTGTTCCTCCCTTCTTCCTTCACAGCTGTATGTGCAGAGGTAATGAGCAAGATGCATGACCCATAGAGGACACATGATCTAAAAGGAGGGCCATGAAAGCGCGTGCACAAGCAAGGCCTGTGCTTTCTCTGCCCACTGAGCTTCCTCACTCCACACCTTCAAAACTCAGTGGGCAGAAAAAAAGAGTCCTCACTTGCTCGCCCCACACTTTTTCTTCCACTGAGCTATGTTTTAAAAGGATGCGATTAAATGAATAGCACAGCCCATTTCTGCCAAAAGGTAGACTCCACCTTAGAGAGCAGTTGTGTCACTTGTTGTGGACTGCACCCCCAGTGACACCCCTGAATATATGGAGTCCAAATATGCACCCCTCTGCTTGGAAGCAACTGAGAACAACAGAATTTGTTCCAGGGAAATTTGCATAGTATTGAAGCTTTAAAATCGACTCTGGACTGAGTGAATCAGTATGCATACAAGCTTATTGGTACCAAGTAAAGCAGTAAGTACTTCTTAAACCTTTCTGCAATAGTCCTCAAAGATAGGCCACTATTACTATCCCCGTAATCCTGAATTCAGATAGGGCTGGGAATATCCAGCGAATTCACTTGTGTTTGAACAGATTTGAAATGGGACATGGCTTCCCTCAGGCTGGCCTAACATTTTGTTGCCTAAGACAAGATATGCATGCACATGCATGTCCTTCCACATATAGAGGTTGATCAGACTGGCAAAGGACTCTTAATTCAGTATTGGGAACAGAACATCTCCCAGGATACAGTATACCACAGCCTGAAGTCAGTAGCCTGGTTAAGGGAGTTTGGGGCATACTATGCAGCACACCCAGTCCTTTAGCACCTAGCTGCTGCTCCCCAACATCTACTGCCTGACTCACTCTGCTTAATTTTAGGAACAGGTACTCATACTATATTACTCAGTATGCTGTATTTCTACCACATCTGTAGCCTTCTAAATGCTCGTGAAACTCAGAACTTGTGAAACTCTCAGAAACCCTAGCCAATTGTGATGTGTTATGAAACTTGCAGTTTGAAAAGAATTAAAAGGGCCACAACGGATGATCTCAACAACACAGTTTTATCTCTCAAAGGAACTACAATTCCAAGGATTTGTATTTGGAATCACATCTAAATATCAGGTGTTAACTGATAACAATAAACAAATGAGTATTTGAGACATGCACACATATATATATATATATAACTGGCAATGTTGTTTTTCTCCATCAAATTGGGAACAGGTTGATCTGTTGAATTTCCTCCTCTTAAAGCACAACTGCCCTTCCTCAAAAAGGTTAGGAAAAGGATACAGGCATCGTAATATGCCACAGAAGTTGTAATTCTGTGACTCCTGCCTGGATTAAACATATTCTGTGCAAAAAAGGGAAGAAGGAACCTACACAGAAGCACACTTAACCATGGGAAGACAAAATGCTCAGTTCTCTGCTTTTGGGATCAATTTCTATTGAGTTTCACAATGATCTCCCAGTTTGACACTACAAAATAAAGCATGTAAGGGTTTGGAATCTTTTGAAAATGTTTCAGTACTCATGACATTCTAGAGGAAGTAGATGGATGAAAAGAGAGAGAGAGAGAGAGAGAGAGAGAGTCATTGAAAAACAAAGGAGGACACAACCCCTCAAGGGACCTATCTGTTCCAGATGCAATGCTGCTCATCAGTTTCACAACCATGTCTCTTCCTCTACTATAAATCTCTTTTCTTGGGTGCTCTTTGCTTATAAACAATTGCAGACTCCTCTGATTTCTTGTAGATGAACTAATCAACAACAGAACTAATCAACAACATGTCCTGGCACCAGTAAACAATGTCTAGCCACTCAGTGCTGCAGCCCTTGTCCAACCAGTGCCTCACAGTATTTGCATGCTAATTTTTTATCTAAATTAACTTTCCAAACCTATATTTTGTATCCATTTCTCAGATGTCAAACACTTAAGTTAGAGTTGCAAAAATCTTACCTTAGTTTTATGGACGATGTAGTGCTAACGTGCTCTTATAAAATAGACTTGGGTCCCATCCTGGGAGAAAGTTAGGATATACAGGGCCAGCTCATCCATATAGGTGAACTAGGCAGCCACCTAGGGCGGCAAAATCTAGAAGTGGCACAGAGGCTTTTTTTTGGTATAATTTTTTGCATAATTAAACAATATTAAAGTGAAAACTCATTACAGCAAGCAACGTAAAAGCAAGCTACTATATAACGGATTCTATGTACAATGACCAAACATAAATGTGTGCCCCCGTGTCTGTGGTATGGTTTTTAATTGGCTTTTTGACTAATTCTCAATACTACGATGAGAGAGTGGAACCTAGGTTTTATGTCATGTTTAGCTTTAACAAACAGCGGAAATCAAGGAGTGAAAATAATTATGAGTGGCAACAGGGGGTGCTAAAATATTTCTCGCCTAGGGTGGCAAAATACCTAGAGCTGGTCCTGAGCATATAAATAAAGTATGTGAAGTGAAATGAAATGAATGGAGGATGTACAGTAAAAGTCAGAGCGTCCAAAATTTTGTAGTCCATCAAATGGTGTGTTGCTCTTGAGCAGACTTTCTCAATACATTAATGAAAGATGTTTGATCAACTACTGTCATTGAGTCTCCTAGATTCCCAGCTTGCACTGAAAAATGCCAAGTCTGGAGTATAAAAATCCCTTTTGCAAATGTCTATGGCCAAGCATCCAAACTAGGGACTGATGTGACCTGCATTCCTCCTGTTAACTGTCGCAAAACAGATAAAATCCTGCTGTCCAATTCAGAAACCTAAATCCTGCCATTAGTGTGACCACCTCAGTGAATCTCACGTATGTAGAGTATTTCCTATCCTTTGGTATTGTGAGGGGTGAAACTGTATCATTGTACAGTAGTTAGATTGCAGCTACAAAAAGTTATATTTTTAGATGGCAGTTTCTAGAACCCTCACTGGCCTGAAGGATTCTGGGGGTTATAGTCCAGAAGTGTGACCTTTCCAAGCCATTCTGAGTAGTATATTCAGTATTTTGGAATAGTATGAGCTGTCTCCTAGAATTAACTGTAAAGATATATAGTCAGAAATATTGACTGACATGCTCTTGGTTTGGTCTGTCCTATAATTGCCTCTTTATGCCTCACAGTTGCCATGGTCACAGCCTCTGGCTATATATGTTGGACTGCCTCCTGTTCCTGACAAGATCAGGCTCTTCTATGGCCAAAAAGATGTGACCCTCTCAGGAAAATTGGGTGTTTCCTGGTCTTCTGTGATGGAATGGTTCAAGTGAGGCTACTTGACAGCCCTTGCTACTCAGCGAAAAGCCTCTCAGTGCTGAAGCAAGAGTCCATGTAAACTCTCATGCCCATCTGTCCTAGATGATTAGGAACAAACTCCATCAAAATCTCTGGTATTAACATCCAAAGCAGACAAGTTGACTATCACCCAAGCAAACACCTTTATGTAAGTTTCCGGCAGGCTTATGCAGTAAGTATGTCATATTTAAATGATACGCTGGGATGGCTGTGTTTATTTAAATGATACACTGGGAGGGTTGGATTAGGATACTGGGAGACCAGGGTTTGAATCCTAGCTCAGCCATGGAAACCCAAGTCACATGCTCTCAGTCTCAAAGGAGGGCAATGGCAAACCCCTCTAAAAAAATTTGCCAAGAAGACTCTAAGGCCCGTTACAGACGGGCATAATAGTACAGACTCAGTCCGTACTAGGGTTAGAAAGGGGCATCACTTCCGGACTCCCCTAACCCTAGTATGGACCGAGTCCGTACAAAATGGTGGCGTCTGTTCCACATGAGGGCTGCCATCTTTACGTTGTGCGGCAGATATGACGCCGCGAGTGCACCATTGGCACTTCGCTGCGTCATAGCTGCAACGCATAGAGAAGCACCATTTTGGCGCCTTTTCAGCTGCGCCGGGAAGCCTCGCGGTTTGGCCGCTGGGGCTTCTAGGGGCACCTAATGACGGCACAGGCAGAGCACCGCTTTTCGACGCTCTATAACGCGCCTAAAATAAAGTCGCCTTAGGGCAGGGGTAGGCAACCTTTTTGAGCCGGGGGCCGAGTTGCTGTCCCTCAGGCGACGGCGGGGCCACATGCAGGGGGCGGAGCTTCCACCCTCCGGGGGCCAGGCCTCCCCATCTTTGCTGGCCCCTGACGGCCCCAGGCCCTGTCAGAGACCGGCAAAAAAGCTGGTGGGCCCCCTGGAGGGCCCCAGCGACGGCACCGGGCCCCCCCAGAGGCCCCCTGCCACCGTTGGAGCCCTCATGGAGGGCCCCAGCGACGGCAAAGGCCCCCCAGAGGTCCCCTGCTGCCCTGCGGAGACCCTGCTGGAGCCCAGGCGCAGCAGGTCCCCCAGAGCCCCCTGCCGCCCTTGGAGCCCTCCTGAAGGGCCCCAGGGATGGCAAGGCCCCGCCAGAGGCCTCCTGCCGCCCTCGGAGCCCTCCGGGAGCCCCCAGGGACGGCAGCAGGTCCCCCCAAGGCCCCTGCCGCCCTTAGAGCCCTCCTGGAGGGCCCCAGGGACGCAGCAGGTCCCCAGAGGCCCCCTGCTGCCCTCGGAGCCCACCTGGAGGGCCCCAGGGACTGCAAAGGGCCCCCCAGAGGCCTCCTGCCGCCCTCGGAGCCCCTTTGGAGGGCCCCAGGACGGCAAAGGGCCCCCCAGAGGCCCCCTGCTGCCTTGGACCACCTGGAGGCCCCATGGACTGCAAAGGGCCCCCCAGAGGCCTCCGCCGCCCTCGGAGCCTCCTGGAGGCCCCAGGGACAGCAAAGGGCCCCAGAGGCCACCTGCCGCCCTCGGAGCCCTCCTGGAGGGCCCCAGGGACGGCAAAGGGCCCCCAGAGGCCCCCTGCCGCCCTCGGAGCCCTCCTGGAGGGCCCCAGGACATGCAAAGGGCCCCCCAGAGGCCCCCTTCCGCCCTCGGAGCCCTCCTGGAGGGCCCCAGGGACAGCAAGGGGCCCCCAGAGGCCCCCTGCTGCCCCGGAGCCCTCCTGAGGGCCCCAGGGACTGCAAAGGGCCCCCAAGGCCCCCTGCCGCCCTCGGACCCTCCTGGAGGGCCCCAGGGACGGCAAAGGCCCCCAGAGGCCTCCCTGCCGCCTTGGAGCCCTCCTGGAGGGCCCCAGGATGGCAGCAGGTCCCCCAAGGCCCCCTGCCGCCCTCGGAGCCCTCCTGGAGGGCCCCAGGGACGGCAAAGGGCCCCCAGAGGCCCCCTGCTGCCCTGGGAGCCCTCCTGGAGGGCCCAGGGATGGCAAAGGCTCCCCAGAGGCCCCCTGCCGCCCTCGGGGCCCCCTGGGGGGGCCCAGGGACGGCAGCGGGCCCTCCTAGAGGCCCGCCACTGCTGCCGCCGCGGCCACCCATTGCGGCTGTGTTAAAAGGTGCATTTTCTACAATATTCATGGCGGCAGAAAAATGCAATGAGGTACCAACACTAAGGTTTGTACCGTGGGCCCTTGGCATTCACTGGGTTTGCTTCCAGGATCCCCCATGGAACCAAATCCACGGATGCTCAATTCCCATTAATATAACAGCATAGTAAAATGGTGTCCTTCTTAAAAGGGCAAAAACAAGTTTGTCTATGGGATTTGTATATTTTTAAAGTATTTTCAGCCATGGATGCTTGAATCTGTGAATAAAAAATCCATGGATAAGAGGACTGACTGTATTTCAAAGATCCACATGTCTAATCCCCACGGCTAGTACACAATGTGGAATGAGTGGGCAAATGGCAGGCCTCCAGATGTAGCTGGACTACAATGACCATCCTTTTCCACACTATTAGCTATGCAAAACAGTGCTGATGGGAGTCTAGCAAAGTTCTCTGAGCGCCACATGTCCTTACCTCTGCAATATGATGCTGGATTTCTTGGTAAGAGTCTTATAGGTACTGGCAAATAGTTGGTGGTAAACTTTGTAAATGGTTTGCTAGCAAGCTTGCCCAATCCACAAATCTCAAAATTTAGTAATACATACATTTTCATGATTCGGCCCATCTTGGCCTATCCAGCTCGGCTCCTATGCTCTAGCACTTTCTTGTTAATAGTCCCATCAGATTTGGAATTAACAGCTTTTGCTAGAATTGGCAGAAAAGTGGAAGAAAATTGGGTCAGGTGTTTTTAAATCAACATTTCGGTAGTTTGCCACACCTATAGACAAAACACCACACAGTGAAGTCAAAGTGAGTTATCTAATTGTGCTTAACCAAAGTTGTGTCTCATTATTGCATAGTGGCTTGTTCTGATGATCCATTGGAATGTATAAGTAAAGACAGGCCTATGCTTTGAAATGCTTCCTTGGAAAGTATGACAAAAAGGAAGAAGTGGGGAGACTGATATATCTACCTCGGATCATTGGAGAACAAAACACTACCAGTTGCAGGGTGTCACTAAGGAGGTGCAGGGAGTTTGGACCACACTGGGTGACACCCTAAGAGGGAGATGACACCACTGCTCCCCAAATGTTGCTTTTGGATAGAAATGGAGTACGGGATTTCATGCATCCCTAAAAACCTTGAGCTCGCAGAAGGAAAGCCTGAGTGACAAGGCTCAGTGAGCGGAGAAAGAAGAGTCCTCGGGGTTTGTTTGTTTTTAAATGTACTCTTTTTAATTTTTCTTCAAAGCATCACATGTTTACCAATTTTTAACTTTTTATCATAGAATATGTACATGTAAATACATTTAGACCTGCTTATGATATTGTATTTAAAGGTACATTTAATTTGCTATTTGTTATGTCACTACTATTGGCATTACTCAGTGATATATGGGAATTACATTTTTGAGTACATCGGTACAATTTTTTTAAAACTAGGATTCTGTTAGTGTGGTATGGGAGGAGATCAATGGGGGGAGGGACACCATGAGTTACCACAACAGGGATGCCAACCCTAGGACGCCACTGACCAGTTGTGATCCTTGGAAAGAGCATCTGGCAAATGTACAAGTCCTGTCAAGGAAGACTTGGTAGTGGAAAGTTAGTCTTTGATTGTTAAATGTCAAAGACTCACTATGCTATCTGTTGTGTTCACCCAGGGAATGAATACAGATGAGCAAACAACTAATTGAAATCCAGACTACCAACCTAAGGATGCATCATACTGTAGAAAAAAGGCAGTTTGACACCACTAAGTGCTGTGACTCCATCCAATGGAATCCTGGCATATGCAGCTTTATAAGGTCTTTAGCCGTCCTCGCCAATGATGCTGGTGCCTCACATATCTACAATCCCGTTTCAGTAGGATGGAGCAGTTGTTGTGGGTTTAGATATTTCCTGCCTTTCTCCCAACATAGGGATTCAAAGCCGCTAATGGCAGTTAAAAATGGTGTCAAATTACATATTTTTGCAGTGTTGCTGCACCATTTTTTGTATTGGCATACATGTGGTGTGTGTCTCTCTCCCCCCTCCATTCTTCATGCAGGCCGATTCCATTTATTTTAACATATGTGGGGGTTCCACCACTCCGAGGCAGCATATTCCACTGTTGAACACTCTTACTGGCAGGAAGTTCTTCTGATGGTTTAGGTCAGGGGTAGGCACCTGCGGCCCGGCGAGGCCTTGACCACCCAGCCTGGTCCGGCCGACGATTGCCGCCGGGGCCTTTGGGGGGGGCAATTGGTCTATAGAAGCCTCAGAAACATGCTTTTACATTAACATTTTTTTTAAAATCAAATTTTTTCGCGTGTCCTCCATTTTTTAAAAAAAGTGCTTTCATTTGAAAATTTTGTCCTACATTTGTCCTGGTTTTATTAATATTTCTTTTTTTAAAAAATATTTAATTATTTATTTTTGCTTTGGCCCCCCAGTTGTCTGAGGAACAGCAACCCGGCCCCCAGCTCAAAAAGACTGCCTACCCCTGGTTTAGGGGAATCACCTTTTCCTGTAATTGGAATCCATTTCTCCATGCCCTATCTCTGGAGCAGCAGAAAACAAACTTGCTCCCTTTTCCATATTATTCTTTCAAATATTTAACATAGTATCATGTCACCTCTTAACTTCTCTTCCTAAACATACCCGTCCTCGGCCATTCCTCATTGGGCATAGTTTCCAAGCTTTCACCATTTGGCCACCATTCTCTAACATGCTCCACCTCGTCAACATCCTCTTAACTGTGGTACCCAGAACTGGACACAGTATTCCAGTTGACATTCGACCAATGAATAGAGTGGCACATTACTTCTCTCAATCTAGACACTATACCCATGATCAATCTAAAACTGAATTTCTTAGCTGCCGTATCACACTGTTGACTCATGTCTAGCCTGTGGTCTACTAAGATTCTAGATCCCTTTCACATGTATGTTGTAAAGCCAGGTTTACCTTCCGGGTCTGTTCATTTCCATTTTCTTCTGCCTAAGTGGGTACCCTTACATTTTTTTCTGCCAGTTCTGCAATTTGTTGAGGTCATTTTGAATCTGAGGCTGTCTCTGAGGTATTGGTTACCCATCCTAATGGTGGTCCATCTGCAAATTTGATAAGCATGTCCTCCATTCCATCATCCAAGTTAATGGTAAGATGTGAACAGCACTGGGCCCAGGACAGAAACTGTGGAATCCAGCTAGTAATTTTTCTCCAGGAAGAAAGAGAACCATTGGTGACACCCTGTAGTATTAGTCACCAACTACAGATCCCACTAACAGTTGCATTGTCTAGAGCCAATATTTTACTAGCATTTTTGCAGGGTATCATGGGGGACCTTTTCAAAGGCTTACTGAAAGCAAGTTAGCAAGTCTGTAACTGTATCAAAAAAAGATGTTAGTTTGGCATAACCCGTTTTTGAGAAACCTATGTTGACTTAGTTACATGGATATTCCTTCTAAGTGCTTATATGCTGTTTATGATCTGCTCCAAAACTTCCTGGTACTGATGCCAGGTGGTGGCAATTTGGGCATTTGTGCAAACCAGGATGTGGGCAGGATTCTTGCAGATATGCGAGCCACTATATGTTAGATCCTCACCCTTCCTGGCGTTTAAAAAAAAAAGTTGAAATGGGGACTGGCTATGTGTAGACAGTGGTTAATGCTAGCTAAAACAAGACAGAGTTCCAGCTTGCCTGAAGAAGTAGTTATACACCATAAAACCTCCCTTGATCCAACCTTCTGGATAATTATCAGCCTGCCTCTAACATTCAATTTTTAGACATGGTTCTGGAGAGGGTGGTGGTCTCCCAACTCCAGGGACTTCTAGTTGAGATATCTATTTCAGTCTGGTTTCAGGCGTGATTATGGGACATATGGCTTTGGTCACTTTGGTGGACGGCCTATGCCAGGAACTAAATAAGGAGTGTGTCCACTGGTGCTGCTGAATCTTCTGCAGCTTTCAAAACAACTAACCATGGAATCCTTCTGGATCACTGTGCTGAGATGAGACCTGGGGGTACTGTTTTATTGGTTTCATTCCACTCTGCAGGGGCAAACCCTGCAATGGTACTGGGAGACTGGCCCACCCCTTGGCTGCAGGCCTGCAGAAAGGCTTGGTTCTGTCCCCCATGCTATTTTAACATATACAGTACACGAAACTGCTGGCAGAGGGTGACTGTAGTTTTAGGGTTTGGTGTCATCCGTATGTGGATGACACCCATCTCTATTACTGCATTCCACCACAAGCCAAGGAAGTTGTTATGGTCCTAAACCAATGTCTGTCACCAGTAACTGAATGGGTAAGAACAAACAAATTGAATCTTAATCCAGAAAAGACAGAGATGCTCCTAGTCAGTTGAAAGGCAGATCAAAGAAAGGAATTGCACTTGTGCGGGATAGCATTAAACTTCCTCTGAAGATGCAGGTCTGCACACTTGGTAAGCCTGAGCTTGAAAGCTCAGGTTTCAATGGTAGCTAGACGTGAATAAGCACAATTAAATCTTGGGTGGCAGCTGTGCCTATTCCTTGAGATGTCAGATCCGACTATGGTGACACATTCCTTAAGTTACAGGGAGACTCTAGAACTCCAGTCCCAGAGAGGCTAGACTGTCACCCACTCCCGGTTTCTTTCTGAAGGGTCTTACAGCACTAGGCCTAAAGCGAATATAGAAAAGCCCTCTTATAGAGGCAATCATGGTGTAATTACTGATGTCAGAGGAAAAGAGACAAGAAATGTCTTTCCTTTTTCTCCAGAAAGCAAGCAAAGCCTTTGCCAGACCTTTGCTTCTTCCACACTTATGTGACTTTTTGACAAACTCTTTTGACAATTTCAGACAAAACCTGGCTGATCTTTTTTTTTAAAGAACCTACCTTATATCTCCCTTTCCATTAATTGATCTGAAAACAACTTCCTTCTAGAGTAACACCTCAAACACTTTTAGGCATATAAAAATGCATGTGCTAGATATATGGAAGTTCTAGCAAACTGAGGAGCAGCCAAGAAATGTTTTAAAATGATGAACAGATACTACGCAGCACCATTAAGATGTATAGTTGAATAGTCTTTTTTTTAATCAAACTAGAGAGCTGCATACAAAAAAAACTGCACATCTCCCCATCCCTTTCTTTGTCCTCATCCCTGACACCACCCTTCACTAGATGGTCAACACTTGGATGGGTTTGGCTCAATACAGTTACAATCACAGCACAGACAAAGCTGGAAAAGAACAAATATGGAAGAGGAAAAACAAATCATTCAGCACAGGGCTCAACTTTCCATTCTACAGGCAGCCTGAACTGAGATTAAAAGCTATGATGTACTCTATTTCCCACTCACCCCACCCCCATCCCATATGCTTCATGGTTACCCTGACATCTTAATACTACTGCAAAATAGACTCCACTCCCTTTGTATTCTGAAAGAGGAGCTACAGGCTGTAAAATTTCAGGCTTCTGTCCATGCCTGTTGAAGCAAGGAACTTGGCATGATGCCCAAAGGCTACTCCTGTTGTCAGACCGCTATGCTCTGCAGAAAGAAGAGGAGACAGTTAGAAAAGACACCAATTCAAGAAAACCCAACCTTAAAACAAATATTGATACTAACCACCAGCACAACTTTCTGGACATAATACAGAGCTTCTCAAGAATGCCATAAAGCGCACTCGTCCCTCACCTGTGAAGTGGAGAACCTCTGTCCACTGTTTACAGATGTATACTTGGACATCAGTGCCACCCAGGGCCAAGTATGTTCCACTCTGATCAAATATGAGAGACTTCACCTAAAGAGAAGACATATTACAGATGCAGATGTCTCTGGTTCAGAAGCAGGCTCCAGCCAAATGTCTTGGAAAGTTGCAGTCACGAGTGCCGCAATACTACTTTGAACTGTTATTCATTGCTAAAAGCTATGACCTGTTGCAATTCCATATACGTAAATAAAAATCAAATGGTAGAATAACTTTAAAATATGGCATCAAATATAAAATAGAAATGATAAAACAAAAAGTTGTCAAAATTATAAAAGTGTAACAGTAAAATTCTTTACTGTTAAAACTAATGCTTTTGATATGTAGCTCTTATCTTAACTGCAGCCAAAGCAAATTTTCCTACCATCTCAATAATAGTGTCCCAATAAAAAAAAGTGAGGTACCCCAAGCTAGGGTAAATATCTATGAATAGCTTAGCCAGCCACTGAAAAGGTATGCAATGGTCTCCCAAGGATTCAAAGCAGGGTAAAGGACTCAAGACGGGTACACGTGGGGATTCCAGCAGCTACATGCAAAATAGAGATTAGGAATCCAGGCCAGTGGAACACACAAACCTCAAAGTTATTGTCCAGCTGCAGTGTCTTGAAGTTCTTCAGTTTACGCAAATCCCAGAGTTTGACAGAGGAGTCATCAGCAGCAGTGGCCAAGTAGTAGCCATTCTCAGAGAAGGCAATGCTTGTAATAGGTCCTGAATGTCCAGGGAAGTTTGCTACATTGGTCCGTTCCTAAGAAAAGCAAATCAGTCACCACTGTTAGATACAGTAAGCCCACAAATAGTTTGGAACTATTTTTTTGGTGTACAAGAATTTGCAAACAGCACACCTGAAGATAAGACTTGTTGCAATGGATAGTGCAATTAATTAATACATTGCCTGTGATTTATCTTTGTGACTGGAGGAGCTGGGGGGGCTTGCTGTCCTTCCAGTTTTCCCAGTGGATAATGCCCAGCAATGTTTTGCTTCCCCCTAACATCACTATAAAATGGCTTTAACCATCATCACATAACACAGTTGTATTTACTGACCCAAAAGCTGCAGTCAACAGTAAGTGTCAATCACAGTATCAGATATTCTTGCAATGAAATTTAACACTAAATTTAAAGAGATATATTGCTCTGAAAGAAAGATGACATAGAGCATCCAGAGGATGGCAGTAGACTCTTGAACTATTCTGTATTTAGTTTGGTTCTAGACCAGACCGAAGCAGCACTTTTTGTGCATTCTCTGCCAATATAATAGTGCAAACCAGTCACTATGCAACTTTCCCACAAGGATATTAACAGTGCTTTGCATGTATATGTCACACTTAAATTTGTACACCTTTCACATCCATTGTCTGTAATCATTACAACCAAATTTGGAAAACAGATTAAGGACCTACATCTTGTTTATCTTCTTACCTTTAAGTCCCAGATCTTAATCTGAGAGTCCATAGTTCCAGTTCCAAAAATGAGCCCATCAGGATGGAACTGTGCACAGGTGAGAGCTACAAAGAGAGACAATACTGGATCACCACAAAACTGAGAGGGATACTGTTAAGCCTCCAACCAGCCTGCTTCTCCCCATGAACCACACTAAACCTTGCATTCTCTCAAATCTCTCTCATGAAGTACTAAATTTAGGTATGAAATACAAAATCCTTACCACAGCCAGAAGTTTCATCTGTGACCTTGGTGAGAACACGACCAGTCTGGATGTCAGAGAAAGCCCAATACTGAAAGAGAGGAAAGGCTGAGTTTTGGCTTTATGAAAACTTCTCTGCCAAAACCTGTTCCAGCAATTTTTGACTTATTTCTTGGGGGGGGGGGGGGGGGTTGTGTGTGTTGATCTCTTGGGAGTTTTTAAAAAACTGATATCTATGTTTTCTTCACTATGGCTTAGATTATATTATTGCCATCTTCTATCTCAGGTGAGAGAGATACTTGGAAAGTTCTTTTTAAAAAAGAAGAATAGCTAGCTACAATAAAAATAAAATATGAAAATGGAACACACCCCTCTCATTTTGCAGATGCTCTTTTTCAATACCCTGAGCACAAAGAATTGACAAGTGACACAATCTGAGCCTCTAGTTCAGATCTCACCTGGTCATCAGAAGAGCTCAGCAGGTAATCTCCTGTTGCGTGGAGACTCAGCCCTGTCACAGCACTCTCATGGGCACGCACAACCTGCACACATGAAGCACTGGGAACTGACCAGATCCGGATAGTGGCATCTGGAGAAGCTGAGAACACTAGTTCCTAAAGGGGAAAGGGAAGACTGAGAATTAGACTGAAGCTAGATTTTTTTTTCTTTTGAATTCAGAAGGAAAATAGCATCCATATCCTGAATTGTCATTTTAGACTACAAAACATGAATTGATTCCATCTGGAAAGATCACACAATTAATTGAGAGAGGTAAATGGACAAGCAGTCAAGGGCTGCATCTGCACTGCAGGAATAATCCAGTTTGTCACTACTTTAACTGCAATGGTTATAGAATTGTGGGAACTGTAGTTTGTTGCAGCACCACAGCTCTGTAAGAAAAGGCGAAATGTCTCATAAAACTAAAATCCCCAGGATTCTATAGCATTGAGCCATGACAGTTCAAGTGGTGTCAAACTGTATTATTTCTGCAGTGCAGATGCAGCCAAGGACACCATGCTTACAGATTAAAATAAAGTTATAAATAATGTAAAATGAACGATAGTCCTTACCTGTGATGGATGGAACACTACGCTGGTGACCTTCTTAGTGTGACCTTTTAGAGTTGCCAGGATCTGCTCCGAGCTCTTGTCAAAAACAACAACATTTTTATCTGCTCCACCTGGAAAACAAAAGCACGACCTGAGAAGCCAAAAGGGCTCAGCACTCAAGAACCAAGAAAATGCCCTACGCCCTTTCAGCCCTCAGGATCTGTTGGCAAAGTACAGCCAAGGACTGTTTGTGACTTCAGCAGATGCCAGGGTAAGCCCTTTCTGAAATATTGGACCACAAGAGGATAGGGAGTGAACAGTTGCAAACCCTATCTCTTTTCAGAAAAGAAAGCTGTTTTGGACCCAATATGGTAGCTTTGTCTCATGATTGACACAGCTTTAACTGCAGGCTGCCCCTTCCCAACCACCACAGTGCCTGCAGTTACCTTATCCCACAGTACTGTGGTATTGTGCAGCTATCTCCTCCTCCAAAGCCCGTGTACCTGTGCTGACCATTATATGGCTATGAAGCCATTATTAATATGGCTTCATAGCCATATAATAATGTTACCCATAGGCTGCATACATCTCATCTGGTGAATTTTGGGGAGGTGTATGCAGCATTCTGAAAATCTTTCACTTTTTAAAAAACTTAAAACCCCTGCACTCTTTAAAGAGGGCAATTTCACCATGTCCTTCCCACCCCCACCCCCCAGTTGCCTTGGCATGAGGGGCTTTGTTCAGAAAGAGAAGCAATTTTCAGTTTACTTCCTGGTTAGAAAAAAACCTCTTCTGAACCTAAAACAGCGATGGTGGCGGTGGCAGGGTAGAGAGCCATATATATACTCACTTTGAAGGTGTAGGGGGCATTTGTGCTTTGATGCTTACACTTTATAAAATTTAGCAGTAAAATGCAATGGGGAAAACGGTCATTCTGAATTCTTTTGACAAGGGGCAATTCTAGTTCCTAGACCTCAGGTTATCAACCCACCCTTGGGTAAAATTTAACCTTTAGTCCAAGGCAAGATGGGCATACTAAATCAATGTGAACTTGATAACTGAACACTTTTGGAAATCCCATTGATTGACCAGACCTATTTCAGTTGGTTCTAACAAAGGAACCTAGCTCTAAAATATCAGAGGGGGAAAGGCCACTGCCCAAGACTTCCCAATCTAAACATGGAGTAAACAGAACACGTGCTTTTGACAGAGAGGCAAAGTCCACCATGGCTGACACTAGCCTAATACTGCGATATTCTGGAAAGCCTCTGACCCAAAAGCTTTCACATACCTGTGAGGATCTTGTTGGTGTCGGAAGGACACAGATCGAGAGCCAGAATGCCAGGTATACTGGCACTGTGCAATCCCTGTTCAAAAGCAATAATGCTGGCATTAACACTAACCAATTCAAGGAGGAAAAAAGCCAGGCAACATGGGGGAAGGGAAACTCTTCCAAAAAGGGATGTCTTTAGACAGCTAGCTCTATCTCAGGTTTTTCTGTGTTGGTGTCCCTGAGAGAACAAGCAGTTCCTCCTTTTGACAAGAACCTATGGCAGATGTATCACTGCATACCCAGCTCCAAGCCTGCAGCCTCATGCACCCCACCCCCAGGAATCCTAATCTCAACAGCAAGGCCAAGTTATTTCCCTCCTATAATGAAGTAGAATAAGCAAGCATGAATTTACTTCAGAAATGAGGACAATGAGAGAAAATCCTCAACCTGTAACATCATACTAGTTTGGCCTTGGATGCAGAAACAGCCAAGTACTAATGATTGATGGCGGCATGTTGTCACAGTAACATTTATTGCAAAAGGTGACAAAAGCTAAGCGCCTTTTCAATCCTGGTCAGATTAATGTGAAGCATGACTGAGGGGTAATTGTCAGGCAATAACAAGAGTTATTTAGATGGAACATATGATTCTAGAAGGTATAGACCTAAGCCAGGAAGAAAAGTGACTTATTTGAAATGTGATGCTGGAGGAGAGTTCTACATATACCATGGACTGCTACAAAAACAAAATGGGCATGTTAGTGAAAATCAAGCATGAACTCTCCCCAGAAGCCAAAACATAGAAGCTAAACTGAGGGTCTTATACTCTGGACACATCACAAGACAACATGATTCATTGAAGAAGACAATAATCCTTGGTAAAGTGGAAGCCTATAGAAAAAGAGGATGACCGCACTAGAAGCAGACTATTTCACAGTCAACAAAGCTCTGTTTTTTCCATGTCTTAAGCATGTAAATTGATGACTTGGAAGTCTCTTACTCATACGTTTGCTGTAAATCAAAACATCTGACAACTGCATGTGAGAATCTGGGCAAGAACCAGCCAATCACATCTCATGGATTACTGTGAGGGTAGGGGGCTATTGTGGAGAGGGATTATGACTTAAGATGCTCGTGAGGGCAGTCACAGGCAGAGGGAAGACCAGTTTGGAAGAAGGAAATTGCTAAAATCTGAACAGGATTTGAGGAATATGGAAAGAATTCAGGAAGTTCATGTTTATCTTATTTGTTATAGAATATATCTTTAGTGGTTTTATTTTCTACAACTGTACCTATTTTTATTTAAAAGCTGATTAGGACAAGTGCTTACACTTTGTCACACTGAACCCACTAATCAATACAGCCACTTGTCTGGAACAGTAGTCACTTTGAGGTCTGAGTACCAGATCCAGGAAGGAATCTTGGGACAAAAGGGCATGACGAGTGACAGGAGCTCAAGTGTTGAAAGTGTGAGGCACTCTGGATAGAGGTTCCATCACAACAGCAAATAACAAAATAGACTTCCTGATCCTGATCAGCATATACTCACCACATGTGAAGCCACCTGCCGGTACCTGCTTAATTCTTCTGGCTTTACCAGCTCCTCCGGTACAGTCTTCCCTCTCTACCAGAATGACCAGATAAAATTCTTTTTTTATTCAGGTGAGCTTTATTTATGTATTCTCTTACAACTATACATTTCCAGTTATACTTTCCAGTTACATGATAACATCTATCAGCCTTACAAATTGTTCCAAAGTAATCATATTTATAACTCCACATATAGTATCTTTCAATACATCATGATTATTCAACAATGATTTTTGCTCTAACCTGTATACAACCTTTAAGTAATACCCCCTCCCTACCCTATTTCATCTTGATAAAATTCAGCCAGATGGATCTCATCAATCCAACACAATGGGCTGCACCTCTGCAGTTTTCATTTTAATGAAATATTTATAAATAAATGCGCACACCAGAATTACCTGACACTCTCCTTCTGAACAGTAAGCTTTTTAGAGAAGGACTTACCTTTTTACGCTCCGTGGTCAGAACTGTGGCTTTGTCTTGAAGCTGCAAAACAGAACAGCATTATTAGAAGCCAGGTTCAAAAATTGGCATTTTAGAACACAGATTGACAGGTTATAATGTCAGGTACTGCAGCTGTTGTGCAAGAAGAAAGGCAAAATGGTGTGGAAATGACATAAGTCTTTTTATAAACATAGCCAGATCTAAAAGTTAATATATGGAACAAGGAGTGGACAGAAAAGCCTGAGTCAGGGTGTTTTGTACCTTCTGGATAATTTCTGGAGTCATTCCTGCCAGCTCTCCAAGATCCATTGGTTCACCAGCACCCTGAAAATGGAAAGAAACCTGTTAGTTCAGAGAAAGAGAGAAAATGAAGGAGAAAATCAACAGATACACAGGTGTAACTTACCACTGCATTCGGCTGTGCAGAAGGCACAGCCTGGGGAACGATGAGACCGGCCTGGGGTTTCAGAGTTGCCAAAGCTGTGAAGAGACACACATGATTTGGAAGGTTAGACAGCTGGCACAACTGACTCTTCTTCTGGAAATTACCCAAGAGCACATAATCCACTGAATTTTTACCTTCTCTTGCAGCAGTGACTTCTTTGGTGAGACGGGCAATGACACGGCAGGCAGCATCATGTTGGTAGAGGGCGTGAGACAGTTCTTGGCGTGTAGTCTGCAGCTGCTGGCGCAGTGTGAAACTATGCAGCATAACAGCATCCTGCACAAGGCATATTAGTATACTGTTGTATCTACAGCACATTGACCAGGTCCATATGTAAAAATAAACAAGGCTTCATAAACCAGCAGTATGCTGGTTTATGAAGCACATTTATTTTTTGTCTTCATGTTTGCACAAAAGGAACAGAAAACTTCATGTAATATCTGAATGTGGGATTGTTGTTTCTACATAAGCCAAGATTCCTAAGGTGACCACAAATACTGATTTTTTTTTTCATGACAGATCCTGGCTTGTTGACTATCCTGCTCATGTGACAGGAAAAACCAAAGCAGAAATAAATGGGCTGCATGCACCATCATGTTGCTCATGTTATAGCAAGCCAGGATAAGCCAAGGACCCTGGATTACTATGTATAAATGTGGCCAAATTACATGTAAATTATATTTTGCCAAAAGTGGAAAAGTGACCAGCATAGCAAGTCTATCAATTTTACTGAAGAAGCAAAGCTACTCCTAGTTCAGAAGCTTCCTTCCTTCTCAAGTTTTCCAACCCTACTCAAGTTTCCTAATAAGTTTTTAATTTCTGCCACTCTAAGCAAAGAAAAAAGCTTGACACAACTGAAGCCAGGGAGGAGTGACTTAAGGCACATAGAACACTTCAGTTATTTCATTTTTGTGAACAAAAGAGAAGGTTCTGCTACATAATACTGAAGGGAGGGGGAATATATACTTACCCATTCATCCTGAAGTGCTTTAAGAATGGCTGGAATACTAGTTGCAGAAGGTGGCTTTGGCCGAATTGGGTGGGCAACTAAAAATGACAAGCACATAGAAATGTTAGAAAGAACTTCCCACATCAAGCTTATTGTCTCATAAGCTTGCCAGTGCTACCAAACTGTTAGGAGTAAGTGTGCCTTACACATCCATTGTAAGCACATCCATTTGGCACCACCTACAGTTACAGTTTAATAATTACACACTGGCCCTTATCCACTCCTTTCATACCAATCATGCAGGATGAAAAACTGGGGGAGAAGGACAAAATGCAGTTGGAAGGGGGGGGACTATGAACCAAATGAAAAAGCAGCATGCACAATGAGGATAAAAGGTGTGTGTGTGAGGGGGGGAGGGACTTTCCTGGTTCTGTTATATGCTAGCCCAGCTTTTAAGATACTACCATTTATATTTATTTTTATCCAGATATGAACAGATGTAACATTCTGGTTTAAATAGTTTTATCTAGGGCCTGTTACAGACTGCCAAAATAAAGCTGCTTCGGGTCTCTTTGGAGGTACAGTATGCTGTTTAAATAATGCATGGGTCCTAAGAGTCCGGAGGTCGCGCCAAAGCCACACTCCATTCCTAAGCACCGGAGTGCAGCTTTTGGTGCAGCTTCCGGATTCTTAGGATGCATGCATCATTTAAACAGCATACCTCCAAAGAGACCCAAAGCAGCTTTATTTTGGCAGTCTGTAACAGGCCTAATTATCCTTTCTATTCAAGTATAGCATCCTTACCCTAGCCAACAACCAAGTTTTAAAAAATCAACCCCAAATCTAAGAGGAATAAGATAAAGATTAATAACTCCACTCTCAACATATCAAGCACATGGCAAATTCGGTTCTAGCTGTTCTGTTCCTCTTCACCTTTGATATCTATGAGCTGTTCTTCAGACAATGGCTGGTTGTTTACTGGATCAGTTCCATTCTCTGCAATATACTTTTCAATCAGTCTTCGCTCGTAGACATGGTTTGAGACTGGGGATACACAGGGATGCTCAGGCACCTCATTTGAAACTGTAAGAAAAAGAAAGTACTGTACAGCTAAAAACAGGCAGGACATGTAAAGGGCCACATCTCTCATAGCAGTCAGGAAGGAGAGTGAAAATATATTAGTTCCAAAGAAAATTTATTATCCCAACTCTCAGAAATTTAGAATGAACACACTAATGTCTGATAACCTTTCTGTGCAGCACATCATACCTCATTACCAATGGTGTGTGCCTTCAAGTCATTTTTGCCTTATGGTGACCTTAAGGCAAAATCATGGGATTTTCTTGGCAAAATTTGTTCACTGGAGGTTTGCCATTGCTCTCCCCTGAGGCTGAGAGCATGTGACCTGTGCATTTCACAGCTGAGCAGGGAATTGAACCCTTGTTTCCATAGCCCAACACTCAAACTACACTACACTTGTATAAAAATAAAAGCAGTAAGTCTTGACCACAGAACTAATATTGTTGCATAACTATTGGTTTTGGCATTCTGGAATGAACAGTACAAACCCTGAAAAAGGATGTCTTCCATGAGGGTAGTTGCATATTATTTATTCATCCCTGCAAAAGCAGACATGACTCCCAGCACAACGGACTCAAATGGTCAACCTTTCAATTTGGAACAGGACCACACCAGATTCTGGCACTGAGAAAACCACATTCCCATTCTGTGCATTGTAGCATCAGCAAACCTATGAAATTCATGGTCTACTGGCGACTTGAAGGAACACACACAAGGAGTTGCATATATAGAAATAATCAAAAACAAGAGATAGATCATTCTCCAACTTTTACTACAATTGAACAACTGTTTTCAATATTTAGTATCTGCCATCTGTACAGTACAAGGTTGCAATTAGTTAACATTCAGCTCAGATTTTCATAATCACCAAGGAGAATGAGTAAGAGTCACTGTGTCTGATCAAAGATGATTTAGAAAGGCTGCAGTCTTAAGATGTGCATGCCATGTTTGTAAATCACACCCACAAACTATTCTTAAAGCCTCAAGATGCAGAATTGAAGCACACCCACACAATGGAACATTTATCCAATTATAGATGCATTTAAGATGGCCTAGCCTGTAATTGCAATATTTTTTTTTCAACTCAGAAAGCTCATTTTCTAGATCCACCCAGCTGGAAGAGAAGATATAGATGCTAACATAACATCTGTGCCACTCCACCATACTTGTTAATTCTACAGAATTCCACAGCTTTGTAACTGCTTTTATTCCTTATTTAGTAATAAGTAAAGATAATCACTAGATTGTCAAAATGGTCTGTAAAGAATCTAATTAACGTAAAGAAATGCATAAAGATATAAAGTGGAGAAATCTTAAGGCTTGCATTCTGTCTACGAACTTTTATGGTACTACAAACAAGTTGATAAATTGTACTAAGGCTTTCATGATCAGGAGGTAAAGTTATAAATTTAAACAGAATCTAGAATCAAAAGCGAGCATAGAATCACTGGGGGGAAAACTGTACCATAAAAGGGATTCTTGATGCATTCATGGAGGCATTATTTTTTTATACTGCATTATTATAAAGAGATGTGATAAAGGTACTCTAATTATAGCAATGAAATAGTAGTAAAAGCTGTTGAGTGAGTTAAGAAGGTGAATCAAAAGCAGGTGCATGTGGAAAAATGAGAACATCACCTATGTAATTTTGGGCTACTTGATTTATTGCATGCTTAAAATTAAGTAAGATGAACATGTAACTAATGTAAATCAAATGTGTTCTAGTAGTTGTTTAGATAAATATGAACCCAGTTTGAAATGAAGGAAGTTACTCTGTTGCACACCCTGAATGTGGGGGTGACACAGGCTAGCTTTGCACACCACAATCACTATGCATCACTGCCACATATCCCTGAACGGCACTGGAAACCAATGTGTTCAGCAAGAGCAGTATATGGGGACAATTGTGAATGAAACTAGCCTATACAATCCCCCCCCTTCAAGTGCTCATTCAACAGTCTTAACACAGCAATGCACTGATCTGGCAGTTTGGGGCAAGTCACTCACTCGCCTTATGAAAGAAATCATGCTTGCAATAGCTGTTCAGGCATTGTTACTATATACTATTAAAACCGTGGCACAGCCATAATGCTACTTAAATTTAGAATGTAATAATTTCTTAATATTTGCACTAAAGACCTAAACAAGTTAAAAAGACTACCCAGCAGCAAAATGATTTAAGTAAAAGACTGTCTATCTTCCCCCCCCCCAAAAAAAGGGGGGGGGTTTGACAAAGAAAGCCATCAAGCCCTATCACATCTCTAAGTTTACAGATCAGCATAAAACATTGCATTTTGTTGAAGTGAAAGGCAAGAACGACAATAATTGCAAGCTAATAAGCAAGCTATTTAAGCATCTATTTGATAGCTTAATAGTCTTCCAGACAATTAAGATCAATAACAAAGATACAACGGATAGTTTCAAGAGTCAGGCGCCCAGTCTCCCCCTCTGGTCCTCTGGGAGGAACTTGTTGCAGCCTCAAAAATCGAGGTTGTGCGGCCCTCCCGGAGGGGCTTTCTCTGTTGTCGCCCCTAGGCTCTGGGAACGACCTGCGGACGAGATCCGTCAATTAACATCTTTGGACAGCTTCAAAAGGCTGTCAAGACGGATCTCTTCAGGCAGGCCTTCCCAGACTAAATATCCCGGCCTCAGGATCTCCCCCCTCTCAGTTAATGTCTCCAAAGCCCCCTTTTTTTTCTTTAGAACTGACGAAGTTGCAGTTGTTATCGGTTGGTACTATTTTGTTTAATTTATTGTTGTTTAACTAGTTATTGTGGTTTTATTAGATAGCAGTTTAATAACTTTTTGAGCGGGGAGGGAAATATATTGTTTTATGCTGTATGTTATTTTAATGTTGTAAACCGCCCGATTGCTCGCCACCAGTGCGCCAGTATATAAATATTATTCTTCTTCTTTATTATTATTATTATTATTATTATATCCAAGATTTGCATGCATGCATCAGGTTCATGTGTGCATACAAGTGAATCCATGCATAAATTCAAAGCTCTAGGCTGGTCTCTTCCACCAGAGAGTATTTTTTAACACTTGAGCCCTAAGCACCTTCTCTTGTTTATAAGATTATACTGGCCGTATAGGTTGGCTAGTTTGCCCACTCAGTGTCAGAATTCTGGAGCTAAAGCACCCCAAGGGACACCCATCCAGTCTCTTTGTGAAGATTCGCAGCATGGAAAAGGCCACCACCACAATGGGTAATTGCAAAGTCTTGTGTATGTTATAAACTAAATAGTACAGGATTATTCAGCTGCCATAAAGTGTGGTCACCTTCATCAGATGTGTGCAGGTTGTCGTCCACTACAACTTATTCCAATTAAAATGTGTTACTCCAACACTCCTTGTTGTTTTTGCTGCAACATAGACTAACATAGGCTGCAGCTACACTGTAGAGATAATCCAGTTTGTCACCACTTTAACTGCCATGGCTCAATGCTATGGAATACTGAGATTTGTAGTTTGTTGTGGCACTAGAGCTTTCTGCCAGAGAAGGCTAAATGTCTCACAAAATTATAATTCCCAGAATTCCACAGCAGTAAGCCAAGGCAGTTAAAGTGAAGTCAAAGTGTCTTATTTCTGCAATGCAGATGTAGTCCCAGCTAAGCCCACCATCCCAGAAGTCTAAGTACTTGTTTTCAAACTACTGAGTCTTGCCAAGAGTTCATCCAATGCCCTTCCTCTTGGAACTTATGAGCACTAGTGGAGCACCTATCCTGGACGCAGCAGAAAACAAATGTCCATCTTCTGCTGTGTGACAGCTCCACAGCTTCAACAGGGCCAGTAAGAGTGCTTAGATTTACAGCCTAAACAATTACAGCTCACTCAAGACAGAAGCCTGTGTCTGTCTGTCTGTCTGTCTATCTAGATCAGTGGTTCCCAACCTTCCTGATGCCGCGACCCTTTAATACAGTTCCTCATGTTGTGGTGACCCAAAACCATGAAATTATTTTCATTGCTACTTCATAACTGTAATTAAATAGGTGTTTTCCAATGGTCTTAGGAGACCCCCATGAAAGGGTCATTCGACCCCCAAAGGGGTCCCGACCCACAGGTTGGGAACCACTGATCTAGATACACACACACACACATTTATACACACACACTCAATCACACACACACACAGTGGCACTTTAGGCACAGGTTTGTACAACCATCTGCCTTTTATCCAACGTTGTTGTGTGTCTTCAAGTCATTTCTGATGTATGGCAACCCTATCATGGGGTTTTCTTGGCAAGATTTATTCAGAGGAGGTTTGCTTCTGTGGGTTTCATGCCCAAGCTGGGAACTCTGACCTCGAGAGTTGTAGTCCAACACTCAAACCACTACATCACAATTTGTTGCTGCTATTGTTGTTAACCACCTCAATTCATGGCTACTTTGTGGATGAGACATCTCCAAGACCCACCACCTGCAAGGACCTCTACTTAGGTCCTGCAACTTCATATTGGTGACCTGCTTAATATAGTCTAGCCATCTGATGTGAGGTCTTCCTCTCTTTCTGCTTTCTACCAATGACCTCCTCAATAGAGTCCATCCATCTAGCATGCAGCCTTCCTCTTTCTACCTCCCTCTGCTTTTCCTAGCATTATTGTCTTTTCCAGTGAATCATTCCTTCTCATGATGTGTCCAAAGTACACCAGCCTCAATTGGACCATCTTGGCTTCTAGGGGTATTTCACACTTGACCTGCATTAGGACCCATTTGTTTGTCTTTGTGGCTGTCCACTGTGTCCTCAGCACCACATCCCAAATAAGTTGACTTTCTTCTTATCCGCTTTCTTCACTGCCCAGCTCTCACTTCCACACCAGTGGAAATGGGGAAGAGGGTGGCTTGTAATAAATTACAAGATTATAATTATTATTATTATTATTAAGCACAACACTTGCTGGGAAAGCTCCTCAAGAGAGCTGGAGTTCAGGCTCAGCACAGCAGCTTAGAGCCTAGCCAAGGAAACCCCACTTCAGCCTTTCTCTCTGGTCCCAAACACACTGCAGAAGTAAGCCAGTTTGAGACCGCTTTAACTGCCCTGGCTCAGTGCAAGGGGGATCCTGGGAGCTGTAGTTTGTGGTGGCACCAGAGGAGGCTAAACGTCTGACAAAACTACAGCTCCCAGAAACCCCTAACATCGAGCCAGGGCAGTTAAAGGCGTCTCTAATAACTGGATTATCCCTGCAGTGTGTTCTGGACCTCTATCCTAAGAGAAGCCGCCCTCTGTGCCTTATACAAGGCCTACCTTGCAGGGCTGTTGTATGGATTGGAACAGAGTAATGCCTAGGAAGGGCTACGAACCTGAAGCAGCCCGGAAGCCCTACCGCAGTGCCCTCAGGGGACAAAAGGAGCCCACCCCGGCCCCCTCCCGGAGCCCCTGCAGTCCCTCTCTGAGGGGAGAACGGAGGGAGAAGGGAGTCGGAGGAAAGCGGGTCACTCACTGGAGCATATGAGGGACATGGCGGGCGCCTCCTCGCTGTAACTCCCCCTTTGGCGGCTACTTCCGGGCCACGAGACCCGAGCGCAGGGTTCTATTTCCGGTCCCCAGACTCAGAGGAGGGCAGCGCGCGGGAGAAGGCAGCACCGCTGGCCGGAAATGGGACCCAAGCCCCGCCCCCTTTTTTGTCTCGCGCGCTTCCAGAGTATAGAGACGTTGCCGCCGCTAGGCCTAACGGTCCACAGGAAAACGGCCACTTCCGTATTTGGATGCCTGCTCAACTACAAGCCCCAGCATGCACCTGGGCACATATATAGAGAGCGCGAGCGAGCCAGCCAAGTAATCTCTGTAGCGATTTGTGAGCCAAGGGATCTTGTAGTACCTTTGAGACTAACTTAAAAGAAAGAAGTTGGCAGCATGAGCTCTCAATAGGAGTTTGTCACACTGAGGCTGATTTCGGCATTAAAGAGAGAGAGAGTAAAGCCCATTTGAAGCATCCTGCAAATAAATACGAAAATGGAGAGTAACTGCGCCAATGATTATTGCACGCAGTTGTACAAATAAAGTGATATCGGAAATGCATTGTCACTAACATCCTGAAAATAAAAAGATGCGTGTTAATGCTTCTCTGTGACCGCTTTCATGGTGGGTTTTGTGCGACATCGTGTGAAATCATTGTAATTACACGTTTCCCCCCAGGATATTCATGGCATAAACTCCCAATCTCCTTTGTGTGATAAACTCCATAGACTTGAGTCTATGGGCTCTGACAGACAAGGATATATATCTCACAAAACTACAGATCCCAGGATTCCGTAGCATGGAGCCATGGCAGTTAAAGAGGCATAAAACTGCATTAATTCTGCAGCGTGGCCTTATGATGGATTCCCCAGGGATAATGCTTTGGAGATACAAGGATATAAGCCCATTCAACACAAACTACAGTATAATAATAAACTGTACTGAGCAGTCTGTCCTTGTCAGGTAGGAGCAACCCATAGTTGTATCTCTTGTTCCTCATTCCACAGCTCCCAGGATTCCGTAGCACTGAGCCATGGAAGCTAAAGCAGTGTCAAAGTGGATTGATACTGCAGTGTGGATGCAGCCTTAGGTCCTAAGCACACTGCAGAAACAATCCAGTTTGAGACCCCTTCAACTGCCCTGGATCAAAGCTAGGGAATTTGGGGAACTGGGTTTTTTGAGACATTTAAGCCTTCTCTATCAGAGAGCTCTAGTGCCACAATAAACCACAGTTCCCAGGATTCCCTAGCACTGAGCCAGGGCAGTTAAAATGGTCTCGAATTGGATTATTTCTGCAGTGTGTTTTGGACCTAAGTCTACCAATTTGATAGGACACTGACACACTCCCAGAGGCGTCCTCTCAGATAAAAACATAGGCCTGTTACAGACTGCCAAAATAAAGCTGCTTCGGGTCTCTTTGGAGGTATGCTGTTTAAATGATGCATGCATCCTAGGAATCTGGAAGCTGCACCAAAGCTGCACTCCAGTGCTTAGGAATGGAGTGTGGCTTTGGCGCGACCTCCGGACTCTTAGGACCCATGCATCATTTAAATAGCAGACCTCCAAAGAGACCCGATGCAGCTTTATTTTGGAAGTCTGTAACAGGCCTCAGTGTTTTTCTTATTTGCAGTTTTTCCACATTCAGGGGGGTCCTGTGCCCCTAACCCCAGCGAATGTGGAGGGATGAGTGTACATCACAATTACGTTTTTATATTAGAGTTGGCCTCCCATATCCACAAACTCATTATCTATGTGGATTCAAGCAGCCACGGCTTGAAACTATTCCCATAAGATATAAATTCCCAAAAGCAAAGTTTGATTTTTGTCATCTTATAGAACTTAAGGGACGCCATTTTACTTAATGGGACTTGAGAGCATCCACAGATTTTGGTATCCACAGGGGGTCCTGGTGGAACCAAACCCCCGTGGATACCAAGGGCCCACTGTATGTTCTTTATTGTTTCCTACAAAAATGTTTTCTTTTTCAATTAAAAATTATAATAATAATAATGTGTGTGTGTGTGTGAAGAACTACAGTTCCCAGCATCCTCCTAGCTAAAACCTGAGGGACTTGACTCTGGACTCCATTTCCCAAAATGCACCCGGGCGCTTGGAGCTAAATTTGAATCCCAGCCTAGAGGAAGGAGGGATGGAGGGGAGGAGTCCTCCGTAGGCCCCGCCCATAACCCCGCCCCTTTCCCCGCCGCCGGCCAATCGCGGCCTCGCTCGAGCCCCGCCTTAGTCCCACTTTGGCGCCTCTTAATCTCATCTGGCGGAGGGGCCTAATAAGGCGGAAGGAAGGAGGGCTCGAGGTTCCTTTGGTCAGCGGTTGGAGCCGGGTTCTTCTCTCGTTGCTTTTGCAGGTGGCTGGGGATGATGGGCTTTTTTCACCGCTTTAACTGTTTTCTGGCTCAAGGCTATGGAATTCTGGGAATTTGAGTTTATTGTGGGCCCACAACAAACTCCAGCTCCCAGAATTCCATAGCCTTGAACCAGAAAACAGTTAGGCTCAGGCCTAGGGAATGCTGGAAATTGTGGTTTATTGTGGCATCAGAGCACTCTCTGACAGGGAAGGTTTAAATGTCCCACAAAACTATCTATGGTATCTTGATCTAATTCAGTGGTTTCCAACCTTTGGACCTCCAGGTGTTTTGGATTTCAGCTCCCAGCATCCCTAGCCAGCTTGGCCAGCAGCCAGGAATTCTGGGACCTGAAGTCCAAAACATCTGGAGGACCAAAGCTAAGGAACCATTGATCTAATGGAGGGCGGGGGGCCTGGATGTTAATGTACCCAATAGTGAAAGTGTCCTAGATATGTGCAAAATAAAATTCTCTTGCAGATAAAATCCAAAACATGTAGGTCCAAAACACACTGCAGAAATAATCCAGTTTCAGACTGCTTTAACTGCCCTGTCTCAATGCTAGGGAATTCTAGGAACTGTAGTTTATTTTGGCCCCAGAGCTCTCTGACAGAGGAAGGCTCACGTGTCTCAGAAAAATAAACTACAGTTCCCAGGATTCTCTAGCCTTGAGGCCAGGGCAGTTACGTTTAGGCGGGTACTAAAAACGGGTGATTTCTGCAGTGTGTTTTGGACCATAATAGCTTTAATAAAGCTATCATTCTGCATTTCTCCACGTTTGTGTTGGCATTTCATTTTTCAAACTTATTTCTGTAAAATAGTTGATCTAGCAATGTCACACCCACTATTTTGTGTTGCTAGAATATCATAAACCTGTTTGTAGTAATATCAGATAAATTTACCTTTTGGGATTTTTCACTGTTTTGAATTATGTCTGCAGATTACCTGGGTGTGAAGGCCACAGTTGAAGGGATGACTAGATACAGCCTCAAGCCCCTGCTGCGTCCAGCCTTGGCCTTTGCAATGGTGCTTCTTCTCACACTAACGGCTGTCACCGGTGTCCAGCACCACCGGAGTGAGAAGCATGCAGAACCAGACTTTCTAGCCCAAATGTCTCGTACTATAAGGAAGACCATGGAGGATTTGATTGGAAGAAACAACTTCCGGATGCTCAGTGAGGTAAGATCCATATTAACCTGTGTTCATGTATCTGTCCAATAGGTATCAGTAGCACAGGCAGGAGTAGAATTACATATTTAGGGGGAAAGGACAGATGATGCATCAAACCTAGATTGGATCCTTCAAGATGTTGATGAAAACAGCATGATTGAATGCTCTTCTGTACAAAACAAATTCCAAACAAAGTTAGCATGTCAGGGTAATAGGCTAGACCTTAACCCATGCTTGCTGGTTTTCTGTGTGAGGGTGTCATGATATAGGGGTCTGCTTCAACATCATAAGCCTCATTTTCAGAATCAATAATATATTAAACTCACTTGATTAACCTTTTATTACCGATCAAATCTGGTTTTTCAAAGCCAGTCTTAGGAGGTAAAATTTCATGACTCTTGTACATTATTTTTAAATGGGATCCAGTGTCAACTGCTGAAGCAATAATATGCAAAGCCAATTAGCTAAGGTTTTGCTACAAAAGTCCACTTCATTTAATAAAAGCTGTAGAACATATTTAGATTTGCTTATCTACAGTGTAAGGGCAAATTCCAGCATCATATGAGCAGACTTACTCTTCATCTCTTCCCTCTGTAGTCCCACCCCACATCCTTCTGCTCAGAATTGCTCCAGATGGTGCTCTAATAAGATTTTGAGGGTACCCAGGAAAAGAGAGGGAAGAATCTTCCCTTTTTCTGAAGAAGGAAGGTATTCCATCAGTGGAAAGTGTTAATCAGATATTTCCCTATAGGCTATTCCTAGCTTATCAATGGATAAAGTGTTCTATTTTTCAGAACTGCCACCTTCAGAATACTGTATAATACCAAATGATAAAAAGTCTTTAGAATAATAATAATAATTATTATTATTATTATTATTATATTATTATTATTATTTGTATACCGCCCTATGGGAAACCAATCCGGGCGGTTGACAACAGTAAAATATAAAATATAACAATTAAAAACACTTTATCCCTTCCCCCCCCTTAAGACAGTATTAAACAGTATGACATATTAAAAACACAATATCAAAGCATAAAAACAACAATTAGAAACTAAAAACCCTGATATCCCTCTGTTGATCCTCGACCATCACTAAGATGGGGCCACGGGAGGAATGAGGGAATCAGGAACCTGGGCCGGGATGGTTAATCTGGAAAGGCCTGCCGGAAGAGATCCGTCTTGACCGCTTTTTTAAAGCTGTCTAATGATGTCAACTGACGGATCTCATCCGGCAGGTCGTTCCAGAGTTTGGGGGCGACAGCAGAGAATGCCCTCTGGGAGGTCGCCGCAAGCCTAGATTTTAAAGGCTGCAGTAAGTTCCTCCCAGAGGACCAGAGAGCGCGGGGAGGATTGTATGGGAGGAGGCGGTCAAATCTAAAATTTCCATTTTTCAAGAACATGTTCTTAGCGTAATTTTGGAACCTTAGAATATATATCTCTTCCATTCATTGTGTACTCTTCCAAATCTCAGGTTTAAGATCAGACTGGCCTGCTTCACAGATGATTTGTATGAAGCAATCTCCATGTGGTCAGGGGACAGCATCACTTTCCCCAGCCCCAGGGTTGCATACCTTCTATGGCCCTGCTCTCAAAGGTCTATAGGACTGTGAGCCCCATCTTGACTGTGAACATCTCTCTTGAAGATATTGTTCCTCAGTGTACTGATGCTGATGACTAAACAGAGGTGTGGGCCTATAGTCCATTGACGTGAGTCCACCTCATCTCATGAAGTTTCCTTCATGCATTTTATTGCACAAAGAAAGGACTTTTATGGTTAGAATTTTCCAGGTCACTCTGGTCAGGATAGTTTCCAGGAATAAAACATGTTGGTTTGTTGCAGCAAAACCAACATAGTCTTATAATGCTTTAAAGACTAAAATGCTTTAATTAACAAAGCAGAAGTGTTCCTGGGCATTACTGCTTTAACAGAAAATGTGATACCAGAGGAAGAAATAATAGGTATAAGTTCCTACATTACAGGGGGGAAAAGAGCATGTTTCAGCAGACTTTTAATCAGAAGTTAGCAATGGACAATGGCCTAGATGCTCTAAAGGCACTAAATCTCCATCTGGTCATGGAAGCTATGTAATTAGTGGCCTAGTTACTGCTTAGATGGGATACCACCAAGAAATATCAGGTGCTGTAGTCTAGATTTCAGAAGAAGGAATTTGCAAGACTACTTCAGAGTATTCCTTGCCTAAGAAAACCCTATAAAATTCATGGGGTTGTCATAGTCAACAAGTGACTAAAAAGCACAAACACACACATAATAATATGCACATGTGGAATGAAGCTTTCCGGTTGGGTAAGCCTTGCATAAATAGATTAAAATATCTTGAACCTTTTAGGCTATTTGATAGCTTCTTCCAAAATTTAGGGAGAAGATAGCATTTAGGGAGAAATTATTATTATTACTATGATCAGGGTAGCTCATGATGCAGCTTTATCTATTTTCCTCTCTGTTTTGCTGTTTATGTATGTTTTCAGTAAGGGATTCTGGCAGCAGTTGCTGTTTACCTTGCCTGTTTAAGCTGGCATACATACAGTGGAACCTGCTAGACTTTCCATTATTTTCCAGCAGGTTATTGCATTGTTTCCTGAAAACATGTTGCTACAACCTGACACCAGAAGTCTGTGTATTTTCAGCCCTCCTTCCCTGTATCAGTGCTGCTAGAACAAACTCAGGTTAGACAGAGGACAAGGAGGGAAGGGCGCTGGGCAGACAAAAGGACTTTGAAAAAGGAGCTTCCTTGTCAGAGGCTTTTTAAACTGAAGTATGACTGTACTTATTTATTGTGCTTTTAAACTTCCCAGTAACACAAGGTCTCTGGTCACTGCGCAAAGCATGACAATTTTTTAAATTTATATTCCACTTTTTCACCAGATTGGGACACAAATGAGCTTACAAATTAAAAGAACAATACAATTAAAAAGAACAATACAATTAAAATGTACAAAAGTGAGCATTAAAGTAGAATTAAGTAGAACAGTATTAAAATGTATCACTCATTAAAAGAAAAAATACAATTGAAAACACTTAAAGCACTTAAAAACAGTATCTGTTAAAACAATCAAATGCTAAAACACATTAAGACAATAAAAATAAAACTACGTTTGTCCCTCCATATTCACTAGGGTTAGGGGCACAAGACCCCAGTGAATATGGAAAAACCGCAAATAACAAAAACACCATGTTTTTACCTGAAAGGACGCCTCTCTAGGAATCTCTAGGTCCTCCAGTGGAACTTTGTGGTCAACATCCAACAGACACTGATCATAGAACTGCACTGGAGGAGCTACCAATGTCTAATAGAGTATTCTTTGTAGGAATCTAGGTCTTTCAGTGCAACTTTTAGTTAAAGTTGACCATAGAGTTGCACTGGAGGACCTAGAGATTCCTAGAGAGAAGATATTAATCAAATCCATGAATAATCAAAGCCGCAAATATGGGGAGATGAGTATATATACAGACCCTTAAAACACAAGCCCTTAGCAATAATTAATTTCATATAATAAAACCAATAGCAAATATAAAAAAGTTGCAGAATATAAACCCCAAGTAAAACCAGAAGCAAAGCAGAAGAGTGCTTTGACATAAAAACAGTCTTGAATTGCCAAGGAGAATTTTAAAAAACACACAAACACTGTAAATGCCAGGAAATCTTATCTGTGGAGGACATTCCACTGACTGGCTGACACCTTTGAATAATCTGTAAAAGATGGCATATAAAGCTTGTTAATCTTTTAAGGTGCCATTGGCTTGTTTAAATCAGTATAGACTGTTAGGGATAGAAGACTCTCAGGTGTTTTATATTCTTTTTGACTGATAGATTGACAGATCTTTTTGGCAACTGCATAATTATTTTCTAAATTTCACAGCACTAGCCAGAAACCCCTCAGTTGAACCTACCTACCTTAAGTTCCCATCTCCTCTTTTTATAAATTGGGGAACAACATTAACCTCATTAAAGTTCACTCTATAGGACCATGATACGTTGACCTGTTAGATCTGCACATTGACTTATTAACTTAATTTCCACACTTTCAGTAGCTAGACTCTCTTAACTGATTGCTGCTGGAGAAGATTATTGTATGTAAAGCCCCTGTGAATTCAAAGAGCTGGTAACAGGACAAACTAAAGGACAACTTCCATGTCTGTGTCTGTCTCCTTGCAGAATCTATCTTCCCTCCTCTGGATAGTGTCCTCTGGGATCTCTTCAGCTTTGTTTGTTGTGGCTCGAATTGTAGGGCAATTCTTAACTTCCTTTGGCATGGCAGGTAAGTGACCAAGATGTGGACATAGAAGAAAGGAGAGACCAGTGGTGTTCCCACACCAGGTGACACCTACATGCGGGACTAGAACTTCTTATGGGGTTTCCAGGGTGCACAGGAGTACTTGTGTAGGCTGGAGGGGCACTGGCACAGTCCCAAGGAGCACCCGTGCCAGCCTGAAGAGTGACTATGGAGAGCGGAACAGTGACCATGGGGGCAGGGAGCTAACCAGATGTCACCCCTCCTTCTGGGGTGTCACCCGGTGTGGTCCGCACCCCTGCACTTCCCCAGTGAGGCTACTGGGAGATACAATGCATTCTACTCACTTGTTTAGCTGCAGTGCAAACCTAACATAGACCACAAACCTATGCATACTAACTGTCCTGTTGAATTCAGTGAAAAGTGTCTTGGAAGTAGCTTAGAGTAATATCTGTGCTGGCTTCACACAGAGTGTTTGAATAAACATTTGAGGGTTATAGGAAAAGCTATGTTGGATCAGACAAAATCCTGTGTAGTCCAGCACCTGTGTCACCCTGGCCACTCAGATATCAATAAGAAGAAGCACAGTGCCTCCAGCACTAGAGATGATATTCAGCCATCCTATCTAGAAGTCTTTGATGCTTTACAGTACCTTGTGTAAAATTTCTCCCACTGTAAGACTGACAGGGTTAATAGCAATTACTACATGTTGAAGCAGAGAACTCCACAGTGTAACTACAGTCGCCCCTCCATTTTCGCAGGGAATCTGGTCTGGACTCTCCCCCCCCCCCCCCCCCTGCATGTGCGAAAATAAAAAATGGCCAATATTCAAGCCCTATTGCATTGGCTTGAATAATGGTGCGCACACCATTTTGTCTCCCTCCGTTTGCCACCCGTGAACAGTCGAGGGACACAGATTCCAAGTCTGCAAAAGTGGAGAGTGACTGTATGTACACTCAGATTCATTGGACAACAAGGTAAGAGGACAGCATTTCCTATCCCTCAACACCATACACAATTGTATGCATCCCAGCAAGTGTTCCTCAGATGTTGATAGAGACATTCTCCCTATATTTCAATGTTAGTACATGTCCTTTGTGATCATTACCCATGGATTCCTTGTAATAATGTTCTTGGCTTAGGAAAACATCATGTGTTACTGAATTTTGCTCAAGAGGATTTTGTATTTATGATTCTCAAACAACAGTACCCTGTTGCATAGCAGAACCTCCTTTCACGACTGAAGGGATTTTCTAAATGCTATTTGTGATAGTGGTAGATAACGCTGCTAAATCCCACTAAGCATAAGCAAGTCCTGAAGCAGGGATGGGGACAGTGTGAGTCATATGCAGCCCCCCAAGCCTATTTTTGTGATCTTCAAGCCCCCCCCCCCCCCAATTTTGTACTCCAGTGCCCATCTTCCTCTCAGGAGTGTGGGGCATGTGTGTCTGAGCCCATCTTGGGAATGGGGTGGTCTCTTTTTAAAACTGGAAGTAACTTCTGGTTCACTTCCTGGCTTATGCAACAAAGCAAAAACGAGAGAAAGAGAAGGCCTTCTCCTGAACCTAAAAGAATATAAGGGATAGGAGCATGGTAAAATTGCCTTTCATGTGGGGGACACCTTGTGGGAGTAAGCTTTCTTTAATTTCCCTCTTTCCCCCAAATATTGGGGATAAAGAGTGAAGGCGGGTGGCCTTCTAAGGTCTTGTGAGGTCCAGATTTCAGTTAGGCATATACTTCTTCCCTAAAGGATGCCTTAAGTGTCTCTTTTAAGCCAGCCCCTGTGTGTGTGGAGATTTTCAGAGGTAGTGGGGTTAGTGTTTTTTTTTTTAAATTTATTGTTTAATTGTACACACACACACACACACACACACACACATAAACAGTGGGGGATAACACAAAAACCAGACTGCAGCATAATGAGCAAGTTGTTTAGATAGCTCAAGAGCAATTAATGGGCAATGTTGAGCTGCTGAAAGAATGGTAAAAGCACAAAGGGGAGGCATTCCCCTTCAACACGGCAGCCTCTCACATACCCCCAAATCAGCTATGGAGGGCTGGGCAGTTCTCTGGAGCTGGTTTTCAGGAGGCACCAAGCACTGCCATACTAGGGGAAGAAGGTTCCATTTTGAATACAGCATTGAATTTAGCCCATTTTGGACCACATATTATTTCAACATTGGTTGCTTTGTGTAGTTGTAGTATTTTTGTGAGAATTAATGTGGCAAAGAAAATTGAATATCTTGGTGTTTTTCTTTCTTCAATAGAAATATGTGTCTTGCCCTCCAATTTGCGGTTCAATGCTAGAGGGGATTTCCTCTATTGGGGCTGATTTCAGTCTTTGGGCTGTTTCCCTTATTCCTGTTTCTTTATGCATATAAACAAGATATGCATGTTTTCTAATATATGCCTGAATAGTGATTATTCAATGAATGTTTTTCACAAGTAAATAAGGGATCTGGAATTTAAATGTATAGTTTCAATCCTATGCTCAGGTTTGCTACTGTAAAATATATGAAACGGCACTTGGGGCCCATGCACACTACACAATTATACCAACATTTTCCAAGTGTGTGGCAGTATGCCATAGAATGCTGGGATTTGTAGTTTAGGGAGCAGTATTTAGAATTCTAAGCCATACAATGCTAGTGCACACGAAACTTCAAGCCCTGGGATTTCATAGGAAGCTGCCATGACAGTTAAAGTGGAATATAGCACTATATTTGTGTAGCATGAATGAGCCCAGGTCTGTGTATATTGGGCCATGCACCAAGAACAAAATTTGCACAGGCAAAGACGTTTTATGTCCAGCTTGGAAAAGTTACTTAACTCCCAGAGTCCCACAGCCACCATGGTCCTCAGTTTCTGGGAGCTATAGTCCAGTAAAGTAACTTTTCTCACCTATGTTTGATAGTCTGACAGAAAAGTCTGGCAGTGTAAGTGACCATACCATCTTCCTTTGAAAGAATGATGTGGGCCTCCACTGTCTGCCAATAATAGTGCTGAGATGGGAGAAGGAAATCCATTATAGGTGATGCTTTGTTGGTAACAAAGCATCACCAATAGCTATCCCTCTGGCTGTTGGTGATGCTTTGTCACAACCTTCCATTGTGATGAAATGCCATAGTGTCACCTAAACTAAGTCCACATTATCCCTTGCCTTTCTCCTTTTGTCTTCCAGGGGACGATTTTACTCAGTTCCTGAAACTGAGCCCTGACGCAGTTCAAACGCTGCTGCTCTGGGGCTTGGCTGCTCTCGTTGGCTACTGGGTGCTCTCACTGGTGTTGAGTCTATTGCTTGCCCTCTTGAGCCGCATCATGTGGGGACTCAAGGTAGTGCTCTTTGGGGCCTGCTTTATGTTTATTGTCTCTTCTGTGCCTGACCACTCTGTGCAGTCACTGCTTCTGTTGGCTCTGCTCACACTGTTTGTCCTCCTGGGTTGGCTGAGTGGGTCCCACCATTCAGGGGCACGGCTGGAAGCCAAAGTGCGCAGCTTGGAGCGCCAAGTGGAGGAGCTGCAGCGCAGGCACAGGCGGTCTGCCAGGCACCTGGATGAGGAATGAGCTCAAAGAGGAGTCTGTGATGTCCATGTATCTTTCCTAAAAGGCAACCACTCTCTTCCTTTCCTCTTGTACTATATGACTGCTTTCTAGACTGTAGATGCTCTCAGGTTGCTCTTCATCCACAACTGTGCTGGAACAAGTAAGCCCTAAAGCAAACTTCTGTAAGGCAAATGAAAATGTTGGAGATTGTTTAACTTCCCAATTCATGTTCTAGTACACTATTCAAAAGACTTCATCTTTGTCTCTTTTCTGTTGTTGTTTTTTCCAGTCACCCTTCTTCCAGAGGAGGAGTGGGCAATTTCAGCAGGTCTGGTGTCTTGGTTCCACCCCATTGATTGTGTTTCCCATCTTTGTACTAGAGTCTAGACCTACCAACTTCCCACTCTTATTTCCCAGAGGGCTCATGGTAGTCTACTTTTTTTTTAAGGATGATAGAACTGCTGATGGAACTGTAGGTGCTGAATTTGTTTTTAAAAACTGAGTACCTTTTTCTGTAGTGCTGCATATCGGGTGATAGTAAAGCCAAGTGCCTCTCTGAAAGTAAATAAGATGGCTGTGCTTGTGGCAGCACAGCAAATCGGGATTACATGTGTCCCGCCTTCCTACAAGCCAAAGATGCCCATTAAAATAAAGACCTCAGCATTTCCCACAAATGCATACTGTATAAACAGTTTGGGAAGAGGAGTATCTAAATAGTGCCTTAACAGATAGTGTTCACATGCCTGTACTGAAATAAAATAAAATAATAAAATAAATTAGGTGGTTGACAAAGTGAATGTACCACATCTCTTCCCTCCAGATGGGATTTGTGCCATTAGCAAATGTAACAAAACCTCCAGACTAGATCATCTTTTGTTCCTGTTTGGGGAAGGAGGCATAACATACTCTGTGGTGTGAACTTCATGTCTGTTGCCAAATATATATTTTTTAAGCTGCCAGTTTTAAACAAATGGAGTATTTTTGTTATATCCTTCCAAATAAAGGCTGTTTAATCAATTCTTAGCTTTGGTGGTTTCTTTTATTTCAACCTTTTCTGAACAGAGAGGATGTACACGCAGCATGTCTGACACAAGGAGTGTGTGTGCTTAGCCAGTGTCTAGCAGCCATCTCCAAGGCAGGAAAGAAGATGCTTCAATTCACCATATCTGTTACACGGTTGCTCCCATTATACCTTCCCATTGATTAAGCTGGCAAGGGGTGATTTCAATTGGAGTTACATCTGGAGGTTTCCCAATTCTTTTCAAAGGATGGGAGTAGAAGTTGTCTGATTTGATCTGTCACTTTGGCAGTGTTTTCTACATACATGTGCTGGAAGTCTTACAATCTGCTCTCACGCATGTTCACTGAGTTCAGGAACCCATTTCTAAATAAGGCACATGTACCTTTTTATTAAAAGAATTCATACCACAGCATAACATAAATTGAAAATATGTAGGATAGCTGTGTTGGCCATTCAGTAAATTCAAACAAAATCCACCAAACAGTGATACCTTTATTGGCCAACCAAAATGCATAATATACATGTTGCAAGCTTTCCAAGCTCCCCTGGCTTCTTCATCAGGCAAGATGTCCTTGTTGATATGCAAATAGACTTTAATTTTCCTGGACTTTGAAAATCTCCCAATGCCATATGGCCAGAGGAGGAGAGGCCAGCCTGCTAAATATACCCTCCCCATATCATCTTAAGGACAGAAACTACAAAATGCATGTATCTTACTAACATTTCCAATTTTTCTCCTCTGTGGTATGTAACACCTTGCCTGGAGCTTCAAAAGTTTGCAACAAGTATGTGCATTTTGGCTGGCCAATAAATGTATCATTGTTTGGTGGATTTTTGTTTGAATTGAAAATATAAGGGCTGTCAGTGGAGAAAGAATCTTAGAACCACTTTACTGGGTATCCAAGCCTGTGTTTTCTATGATCCTGTCATCTGACTATGACAACCTTGAATGTAAAACAGTAAAATGATTGCTTGCTTGTCTTGAGGTATAAGTGTGGTGGAATAATAGCATGACTTCTTTGCCACATGGTCATTTAACGCACAGTCTGCCCTCCAGGGTTTGGGGAATCATGTTCATTGGCTGTGAGCAAGAGGAAGGCATATGGAAATGTTGCTCCATTCTGCCCATTACAAGCAAAAGTTTATATTTGTGCAAGAGCAGCATTGGTAATTTTACTGTTTAACAGAATATAGATGCCTTAGGCAACAGATGCTGGGTAAGGGAAAGCAGTAGCTCTCCAGACTTGCCTTTTATTGGCACAGCCTCGGCCACCTTGCTGCTCTTGGGTGCAGTTTAGAAAGCTGATCTAACACTGCTGAGGAAGCAAGATTCAGATGCTAATCCAGTTTCTTGATATGTATATTCAAACTTTCCTTCAGGCAGCAAAACAATCTGGGACTAGCCCTAAATATTAGCATGTGCTCTGATACAGAACTAGCAACATAATGGGAACAAAAGAGGTGTGTGAGTGAATGGGGTGTTTTTTTAAGGCTCTGATTCCTCAAACCAGTGGAGCAGGTTTACTTGCAACTGGCTTGCCCTGTTGATTTCAGCAGGATTTCTGCACAAATACCTTCCTGGGGACTGGGGCTGTTAGGCACACTCATTCATGAAACAGCTGTGGATTGTGGAGGGAAGATGACCATATTGGCATTTAATTGTCTTTTGCTTCTGTCCAGTTGAAAGTGGAGTGGGAAATGTCTGGAGCACCTACCAGCTGTGGCACATTTGCTGTGCAGTGAAATGGAGCTCTTGCTGCCCAATGGCTGACTGCTACCCCTGCTGAGAGGAGGAAAAAGGGCCCCCCAAGTATTTTGTAGAAAGCTCAACCAATGGAATGTACTGAAGCTGAGAGAAACTGCTGAGGTCAGATTAGCCCGTTTATGCTGCAATGCTGTATGAGCATGAGTGAAAGGAAGTCCCTATCAAATAATGGTACTAGAGTAAACATGGATAGAATTGGCCTGTAGCTTGTTAATCCTGAAGTTCAAATACATAACATTGCTTTATAATGTATGTTGCTGAGAAGGGCCCAGATTTCTGATTTTATTTGAATCCTTTACCACCAATACAGATTATGGAATCTGTTGACGGATGTTTCTTTCCCTAGATACAGATTTCCAGCAAAATAGCGAGACTTACTTCTAAGTAACGTAAAAAGAAGGATGCGTGTTAAGCCTCACACACAATCACTTACACACACACTTTCATATGGATGTTTATTTGATGTTTTGGACTACCACTCCCATTGGCCATGACAGCTGGGGAATTCTGCAAGTTGTAATTTGTTTTTATTGTCTTTAATGCCACAACAAAAATATTTTGCACCTTCACAGCACTGAAGTGGTGACCTTGTCAGTTAAATCAGTTTCTGTTCCAGTTGTAACCCAACAAAATGTCAATTTTTGTTTGTGAGGTGGGGAATACTTCTGCAATGTACTATATGTTATAGTTTTCTGTTTAATTGAATGCTGGGTTTCTTGTATGAGGGCTCCTTGTGCAATACAAAAAGCTCCAATTGCAGTGTTTCTGTGATCCAAGACAGGAGGCAGTGTGGTTTTTTGGATGAAAGAAAAGGGTTTCACTGAAAGCATGTGTAATTGGCAGCTCCTGCCATTCTCAAGAGGAAATACTCAGTGAAGTGAATTCCTGTTTCACATCCATGGAAAGCCCCAGTGAATTTGATAACAGTATCAGTCAGTCAAACCTCCTGGCCTAGAAATGGAGCTCTTTCCTCTTATATTTCACATTGCTAATGAGGGATTAATTCTAGCAATTCACAGTTCTCCTTGGGTAAGCTAAAGATGCTAAAGCTTCTAAATATTTTCAATTTTCATGCCAGCTCTTCTCACTGTTACATAAGAACTTCTTATCCATGCCTGTTGGCGTTTCATAGATATTATTTTGGCTTAGCGCCAGTTCTACATGGTTGTTTTTAGCTCTTGCAATGCAAACAGAAATGTGTACTGTGGCGGCTCAGGTACCATCACTGTGTTCACTAAATAGAATTTAGCAATCTGCTTTTCTGCCCACCATCATAAGTTCAGTTCCTATTTAACCTCATGGGGATGCCATAAATTGACAGGTAACTTGAAGGCACACATGAACACACCCACACAGCCCTACCTGCAAATCCTATCTTGTTTACGTGGCTGCACTAGTAAATAATTTGTTGAGTCCTTTAAAGCTTAACTTGTCCCACAAGCCTAAGTGGTAATAAATTCAGTGAGAAGAAACAGAAGCTGCTTCACCATTTCCTTCTTGATCTACTGGACCCAACCAATTTAGCTTTTGGTGGAAGTCTGCTTCTACATTTGTCTGTATGCCCATCTGGAAAGAGATGAAAAGGGGACTTTCACCCTCCACTATTTGGTAAATCATTTATTTCCCCTTGTCCTGTTTGTTAACTCTACTGCAAGGGTGGGGAATTTTTGGCCTTCCAGTTGTTTTGCACTAAAACTCCCATAATCCTTTATCATTGGCTGTGCTGCCTGGGTCTTCTGGAAGTTGAAGCCCAAAGCATCTGTAGGAGCCAATGTGGGGACCAGTAGCTGTTGTAGTCCCTTTGAGTGTACTGCCCCACCAGGTAACACCTCCATCTAGCATGTCACCCGGTGCATTTTGCCTCTCCCGCACCCCACTAGTGACATTTCTGGCCCTCGTACATCCAATCTTCATGTATGGATGTGGATAGTGAAGAAAGCTGACATGAAGAAAATCATCTCATTTGAAATATGGTGCTGGATAAAGTGTTCTATATATATCATGAAAAAGAGACAAATAAATGGGCATTAGAGCAAATCAAACCTGAACTATCTCAAGAAGCTCAGATGTCTAAACTGAGGCTGGCCTGCCTTGGACATATGAAATTACATGGCTCATTGGAAAAGACAATAATACTTTGCAAAGTGGAAGGCAGCCAACAAGAACATATTACAGGTGGGTTGATTCAATTAAGGAATCCACTGCCTTGAATTTGCAAGGCCTGGGCAGGGCAGCTGATGACAAGGGATCTTGGAGGTCTCTCATTCATAGGGTTGCCATAAGTCAAAGTTGACTTAACATCAAACAATACCAAGAAGCATGATGTCCAACTCTTCTCTAAAGTATTTCCACAGCCAGTCCTTCAAATGTTTATTCCTTGCACTCTGTCATTACCAGGACTTTGAGCTTTGTACATGCAAGGACAGACATGATCACAAAGGGAGACTTGTTGACTTGGAAGTAAACAACAGCAACAACCACCTGCAAATCCCAGGATTTCATAGGATGTTGCCATGGCAGTTAAAGCAAAATTAGATGTGCTTAATTGTGTAATGTGAAAGGACCCTTAGTCCTTTTATCCGGAAATATATAACAAGTCTGCCTGCAATGAAAAGGGGCAAGCATTTGTACTCGTGTTCTAGTACAAGTAGGCAGCATTTAGATGATTATTCCAGATCCAGAGCCTTTATAGTTCAGAGGTAGGAGACTCATGACCCTCCCCTAGTATTTCAACTCCCATCATTCCTCACTACTGGCCTTGTTGGAAAGGGCTGATGGGAGTTGTAGCCCAACAAAATTTGGAGGACCACATGTTCCTCACCCTTTATTCTAGTGTAATCCTGTGACGGCACTGTTATATCAATAGTGTAGCTTCTAATGACGGGCCTGGGAATGGCAATGGGGGCATTTACCAGATGGAAACTGACTTGTTCACTTGGCAGCTTTTAATTAACACCTCATTCTCATTTGTTCTTTGAATTCTGAAGAAGAGTCATCTCCACTAACAAATCTACTAGTTTGTGTGTTACCTGTTCCTTTATGTTTCCTAAAAATTTTAAAAATCAGAAGTTCTGTTGATTGTTTAATTAATAAATTGATTGATTAATGCATGAAACCAACTGTTTGATTGGAAGAGGCCTGGTGTGGCACAATGAGGAACCCTGGTGGCACAGTGGTTAAATGCCTGTACTGCAGCCACTCACTCACAAACCGCAAGGTTGTGAGTTCAATACCAGCCTAGGGCTCAAGCTCGACTCAGGCTAGCATCCTTCCAAGGTTGCTAAAATGAGTACCCACCTTGTTGGGGGCAATTAGCATACACATTGTAAACTGCTTAGGGAGTACTTAAGTTCACTGATAAGCGGTACAGAAATGTACTTGCTATTGCTATTGCTATTGTTTGATTTATCAGATACTTAAATTCAAATCATTGAAGCCTCATGTAACAGAATATAATAAATCATTCCTTTTGGTTTACCCCTTGTATCAAATGAAAGAATATGCCATGTGATGATGTTTAGCCAGTCCCATAATTTGAAACTGGCTCATTAGTCAGCCTCAGATAAACAATTATTGGGAAACATCTGGCTGAAGATGAAAGGTCACAGCTCTATTTGTGAATTTCATTTTCAAATGGGTTTCAAATGCAATCTGAGGCAAGAACAACAACAACAAAATCCCCAACAGCAATGTGCTGACTATACAAATGACTTCAAATATTGATTTGTCCTAGTTGGATTTAAACCAGCATCCCACAAATGAAAAGCTTCATATCCTCTACAGCCTGCAATCGCTCATATGGGCCATCCTGATGCCTGGAGACAGTCTTTGGAAAGGCAGTTGTTAGGATGTTCTGATCTTAAAAAGATGCTTGTGTTCTCATCTTCTCTGTGCTCAGTCTTGCAGTCTCTTATTTAGATTTCCCTTTAATAACTTTAGTGTGTTGGGGGTCACTATCCCCTGGTGTTCTGTTTGTCTTCTAGTATGTATGCTTCTTGACTCTTCTTTCTTCTCCTCCTCCTGTAGCACTTTCACACTTCTTGACTATAATGAGGTTGTTACATACCTGATATAAAGTTGAAGGGACCCCTACTGTGTTTGTGTGTAAGAGGACCTGGCCAGGCCAAGAGGTCATTCAGTGCAATCCTGGCAACCTATAAGACCACCTCACACTTTGCAACCATTCCTTAGTGCAAGGGTGGGAATCATGTGTACCTCTAGATATTGCTAGACTGCAACACCAAGCAGACATGATAGTGAGGGACATAGGAGTTGCAATCTAACAAAGGCTGCATGCCAACATGTCACAGATGAAAACTGGAATGCATGTGGTCAAGCAACATCAGAGTGTTGTCAAAATGGCAAAAATTATCAGTGAGGAAGAACACACCAAGTAGGAAAGGCTGCAGTAATTTGCTTTTGCCTGAGTCTACTAGGTAAGGCAAGACGTTGCCCCTTCCTGTCTCTTCTACTGAGTTAATTGAATGCATGCTACTTTTGCACTTTGAAGTCCATTTACAGCAATTGAAGTAACCCTAGGGGAAATGTGGGAAACAGAGAGTGAAACTGGGGCATTTTAGAAGCAGATGAAAAAGTGGGGCAACAGAGAGAATTAATTGAGATTGTTCTTCCCAAATAGGCACAGTTGGAGGATATGTGACTGGAGGGCCACACAATTCTCACCTTTGCCTTATGGTGTCAGTCATGCTGACCTGTTCCAAAGTGATGGAATTCTCTCCCAAGTAAGCGTCTGTTGGCCCCTTTCTGCTCTTTTCGTTGGCAGGCAAAGACCTTTTAATTTAAACAGGTCATCCATGTTGAACTGGTTGGGACAAAAAGATTTTTTGTGGTGCTTACTCTATTATTATTATTATTATTATTATCAAATTATGCTTTAAATGTGTTTTAACAGTTTTCAATGAATGTTTTCATAGGATACTTGTTTCATGGTTAAAACTTTTTGTATTATATAGTATTTTTGCTATGTTTAGTTTTAACTTCTGTTGTAAGCTGTCTTGGGTTCCAGACTGAGATAATCAATCAATCAGCATGGATGACGATTTTATTTCAGTTCATTTTCTATCACAATCTGCTAGGGTTTTTGTTGTTGTTGTTGTTGTTGTTATTGTTTTGTTTTTTGGTGTGTGTGTTTTTTAAAACCTAAAGATAGATGAAATAAAAATGAACAGATTTGCTCATCACACAGGGATGGTTGACAATTTCAGTTCAGTTTGGTTTTAATCATATTTTAATTTAAATCCTTCCAGATTCCAAGGTGGGAAAAGGTGAAGCCATACCTCCCCATTCTTAGATGTGAATGCCAGGGCTCAGTTGACATCTGTGTCATAAAGAGAAGTGTGCCCCAGAACATTTTCTGAGTGACATGGCTTCAGCACAGAATATGGACTGTTTCTGATCAAACGATATTGAAAAGATTTAAAGCACTACATTGAACAGAGATGAAAATGAAATGGCAAAAATGGCATGTATTCATTCATTCCATAGCTCTCAGGTCTCTGAAAACGCTATTACAGTACTTGTCTCTAGCATCAAACTCTCTCACACACATTCACTAAGGTGTACACTCTTCTATTGTTGCTGCTGTGTGCCTTCATATTGTTCCTGATTTATGGTGACCCTTAAGCAAACCTATCATGGTGTTTTCTTGGCAAGTTTTTTTGAGAAGTGGTTTGCCTTGCCTTTCCTCTGAGGCTGAGAGACTTGCCCAAGGTCACACAGTGGGTTTCTGTGGCTAAGCAGGGATTCCAACCCTAGTCTCTAGAGACACAGGGGCCGTTCAGACTACCTTTTACCCCGGATCAGGAATCGAATCTTGCATGTGAAGTTCATATTGGCCCTGAATCGAATTTGAGGCATGCACACCCATTCAGGGGCAAATGCCCCTTAGCGTGGGTCATTTAGAATCGGGGTAAAAGCCGTCTCTTTTGAAAAAAACCAGGTTCGGCGAATATGAACTCGACCCCGATCATGATCGGGGCAAGTTCAGGGGAGAGATTTAGGTCAGAGGGAGGGCAATGGGCAGAGCATTCCCTCGCTTTTATTGGGGCGAAGGAGGAGGAGGAAGAAGAGGAGGAAGATGATGGAGCGGGAGGAAGGATGGAAAAGGGAAATCAGGGTGACAGGCTGCAAAAAAGGGCAATCGGGGTGACTGACGGGGGCTGCAAAGGGCAGTCAGAAGGAGGGCAGAGAGGGGAACTGGAGAAAGTGACAGAGGAGGAGGAGGAGGATGAAGGAGCCGGGGGGAAGAAGGGGGCCATGGAGAGCATTCTATAACGGAGCAGGAGGAGGAGAAGGAAAGAGCAGGACGAAGTGTCAATTCAGGGCAGGTCAAAGGTGTCTGCGCTCCAGTGGTTCCGGTCCTACCTCTCTGGGAGGTCCCAGATGGTGCAGCTGGGAGACGTGTGCTCCGACGAGAGGCCCCTTAAAACCGGGGTCCCTCAAGGAGCCATTCTATCTCCCATGCTATTTAACATTTACATGAAACCGCTGGGAGAGATCATCCGGAGACATGGGGCGCGGGGTTATCAGTACGCTGATGACACCCAAATTATTTTCTCTATGTCTCCGACTGATGCAGTGACTGAGGATGGCGTCTCTCCTCTCGAGGCCTGTCTAGAGTCAGTAATGGGCTGGATGAAGAAAAACCGACTCAAGCTGAATCCAGAGAAAACGGAGGTACTTGTGATAGGTTCCCCTGGTCCAGGAATGGTGGTGGTTCCACCTGTCCTGAACGGGGTCACGCTCCCTGTGAAGGACTCCGTACGCAGTCTGGGGGTGCTTCTTGACTCGTCGCTTCACCTGACTGCTCAGGTGAATGCGACGGTCAAGAGCACCTGTTATCAGCTTCGGCTTATTCGCCAGCTGCGTCCATACCTGGCCCAGAGGGACCTAGAAACTGTTGTACATGCTCTGGTAACCCCGAGACTGGATTTCTGCAACGTACTCTACATGGGGCAACCCTTATACCAAACCCGGAAGCTTCAAATGGTGCAGAACATGGCAGCCAGGCTGGTCACTGGTGTCTCCAGGGCCAGCCATATAACACCTGTGCTGAAAGATCTCCATTGGCTGCCCATCCGCTTCCGGGCTCAATATAAGGCGTTGGTGATCACCTATAAAGCCCTAAATGGCTTGGGCCCAGGATTCCTGAAGGACCGCCTCTCCCCGTATATTCCGTCCCGCACCCTCAGAACATCTGGGCAGCAACTACTGAAGGTGCCTGGGGCTAGGCTTTCCTCCACCATGAAGAGGACATTCTCCATCGCCGCCCCGGCCCTTTGGAATACGCTGCCCACTGAGCTCCGCTCGTCAACCTCCCTGGCCCAATTCAGAAAGGATTTAAAAACCTTTCTGTTCCAACAAGCATTCCCCGAGTAAAATCCTGTGGGCCTCCCTCCTCTTCCGTGGCCAAGAGGTTGGGCTAATGGGGCTTTTACCTTGTTATTTTATTGTATTTAGTTGTTTGACTGTTTTTATTGTACTGTATCCACTTTGTTTTAATATATGTTGTGAGCTGCCCTGATCTTGGGAAGGTGCGGGATAAAAATAAAAACTTTATTATTTATTATTATTATTAAAGGGATGGCACAGGATTGAGCAAGCCTCCCTCTCGCAACAGGCAGCTTTCCCTTTTTAAAAAAATTTTTAAAATTATTTTTGACAAAAAAATGTGCATGGTTTTTGCTTAGGTAGAGATAGATAGATAGATAGATAGATAGATAGATAGATAGAAAGATAGAATGTGGCCGCCCGCCTGTTCACTTTCCCTTTGATTTCCTCGCTTCCAGCATGCACTTTGCAAGAGGCTTTTTTCCTATGCAAATGCTACAATGCAAATGTTACAAACGTTTCTCTTTTGAATTTGGCAAATTGATACATGCTTTTGCTACTGTTTCTAAGGAATTCAGGGGTAGCCTGGGCAGGGAAAGCAATAGATGCATGGCATTTTTGGCATTCTGAGGTGAGGAATTTATTATTATTATTATTATTATTATTATTATTATTATTATTATTACATGTGTATGAGGCTTTCTGGGGTGGCAAGGAGGGAGAATGCAGGATGCAGAGATGGCATTAGCTTGCATTTTGGGGCAAACGGGGCCAAGGAAAGATCCATAACCTGCAGTGACCCAAACCCCCACAACACAAACAGGAGGTTTTTAGGTTTAGCAAAATATGTGCATACTTGTGCCTGTTTTTTTTTTTAAAGGAGGGTGGGAAGCACACTTCCAATGGCCAGTGAGTGCAGGAACCGTCACCTATGACGAGCACAGAACTAAATTTGATTGACAGCAAGGCACCTTCACCTTAACCCAATTTCTCTGAGAGGGCATTCAGGGTTAAAATACCCTGATAAGGTGGTCAGCACTTGCTTCCGGAGGGATTCAGGGACATGGGGGGTGGAAACCGAATCTTCCCAATTCCTTCCAGCACAAAAAGGCGAGTCTGAATGGGCTCACAGTCCAATGCTCAAACCAGTACACAGTGCTGGCTCTCACACTCTTCTAGGGTGGGACAAAAATATATGCTAGCAGTTACACTGGATCTAGATGTTATACAGTCATTGGGTTGACTGAGAGTGTAATTTTCTATGATGCCACAGAACAGATTGCCTTCTCTATCTTTATTTGTTTGCATGTTCCTTCATGGTTGCATTGGAAGAGATTTCCCATCTCCTTGATTCTACTTCTAAGTTTTTGATTTTTTTTACTCATTCATTATCCATTTCCTAGTCACTTTCTATTTAAGCTCTCTTGGATACATACAGATCAGCACTTACTCTAGTCTGCATTTAACACTATGGTAATATTTCAGCAGAATTAGCCATACAGAAATTGTGACATTGAAGGCTTTCACGACTAGAATCCATAGTATTTTGTGGGGTTCAGGGCATACCATCTGGCAAATACAGTCCTTTCTTTCCAACATTTCACTATTCCACCCCTCCCTGTCTCCAGCATATGCTGCCTAAGGATACCATCTCACTCATTATATAAATTGCCATGCTGATTTAATGCCTAAGTGCACTAATTTCTGCATGTTTTTGTGGGGTTTTCAGGCTATGTGGCCATGTTCTGGAAGAGTTTATTCCTGACATTTTGCCAGCATCTGTGGCTGGCATCTTCCCACAAAAACATACAGAAGTTAGTGCGCTTAGGCAAACCTTAAATCAGCATTAAATCAGCAGGACAATTCATATAATGAGTGACATGGTATCCTTAGGCAGCATATGCTGGGGAGCAGGGAGGGTTGGAATAGTGAAATGTTGGGAGGAAGGTCTGTATTTTCCAGATGGTATGCCCTGAAACCTCTATGCTTGCTTGTTGCTCTCAGGTGTGGTGGAGGATGCTGTCTTAACATCAGCACTGAAGCAAAAATAAAGTTGACCTTTGTACATAGACTAATGGCATCTTGTCTTGCATTTCAGGCACCAAAAGGTTTGGGGATGGACATACAGACCCCATGTATCCATCTGCCTGATCTCTTTTAATTTTAGCTGTGAATGTCTACCTTCCTTCTGATGGAGTACCAATTACATGTTCACTAGTACTAAATTCCAGTCTCCATATATGGTTGTGAAAGTTGGACTGTAAAGTAAGTGAACAGGAAGAACATCAATTCATTTGAAATGTGCTGGAAAAGAGTTCTACAGATACCATGGACCACCCAAAAGTGCAAAAAGCTAGGAGAAGGTCCTAGAGCTAATCATGTCTTAACTCTCATTAGAAGCCAATATACCTATGCAGATGCTATTGTACTTTCGACGAGATGACATGATTTACTGGATGACATGACTTACTGGAAAAGATTATTTGCCTCAGTCTTCTCCCAAATGGAGAACGGTGCCCTAACTGGTGAAAACAGAATGAACCATGAAGTAAGAGAGCTACAGCCAAGAATAGATAAAGAGGTAGTAAATGAATACCCAGGTACTCTAAATGAATTCAGATTTAGTAGAGCAACGGAGTGCTGTGAATGCAGTATATTGTGATTTCAGTATGGCTTTTGGCAAGGTAATTGCCAATGGTTGCTTTTCATATGGAGAGGAATGTCTAGTAGGGTGCCTCAGGGTTCCATCCTGTACCACCACCTTGAGTCCCTATATTGGGAGAAAGGTAAGCTTTAAGAAAATAAAATAATAATAAAATAATACTTGGTGTTTAACATTTTTATAAATGGTGTACATGGATTAGAAATCATGCTTATCAAATTTGCAAATGATATGAAATTGGGGTGTGTGTGCTAATACCACAATGGACAGGAACAAAATTCAAAATGGCCTCGACAGACTGGAGTACTGTGTCAAAACAAACAAAATTAATCCCTAGGATAAATGTAAGGTACTACATCTGGGCAGAAAAAAATGAAATGCACAAATATAGGTTGGGTGACACCAGGTTGGGTGACAAAAGCAGTAGTACATGCAAAAAGGATCTAGGAAGTCTCTGTTGTTGTTGTTGTTGTTGTGTGACTTCAAGTCATTTCCAACTTGTCATGACTATAAGATGTATCCATCATGGGGTTTTCTTGGCAAGATTTGTTCAGAGCCTTTGCCTTTATCTGAGGCTGAGGGAGCCTGACTTGCCCAAGGTCACCCAATGGGTTTTTATGGTCACACAGTGATTCGAACCCTGGTCTCTAGGGCTGTAATACAACACTCAAAGCACTACACCACACTGGCCCTCGAGCAGATGACAAAGCAAACATGAGACAAAAGTGTGATGAAACAGCAAAACAAAACAAAAACCAACAACAATGCAATTTGGGCTGCATTAACAGGAGTACAGTGTTCAAGGGAAGTATTAGTGCTACTTTATTCTGCTTTGGTCAGATGTTATCTGGAATATTGAGTCTGATCCTGGGCATCACAGTTCAAGAGGGATATTGATAAGCTGGAATGTGTACAGAGAAGGGTGACCAAGTTGCACCTGGTACTGTATTTGTTAATGGTCTCCCATCCAAGTAGTAATCAGAGCTGACCCTGCTCAGTCTTTCAAGATAGGATGGGATCTGGTGCCTTTAGGGTCACAATAAGGTGAAGACATCTTGAGGGCAAATAACAACAACACTAGCAGAGCAAAAGAGACAATCTTTCAGCAGATTGGCATTGCTGTGCTCTAAAAGAAGGGTGGAAGGAAGGGCTAGTCTGCAACTTTCATCTCCTCTGACACTGAAAAATGGACAGATAAGATTTTCTGCAGTGTGTTTCTTTACTCATTCTTATCTACAGCTGTAACAGAGAGAAACCATCTGTTGGAAACATTGTAAATGAAGTATGCTAATTTAGAGAGTATGCTGTTCACATCCATAATTTTGAAATTCATAAATAAATCACATTCTATGTAAATGAGGCTGCCTGGGTGTTTGAGGCTGTGATATGCCAGCGCTGTTAATTAAATAAGATGGAATAACCTTCCAGTGCAATAGCCATGAGAGAATAAGAGAACAGGTCCCACTGAGCAACAGCCTCATAACATTCCCGTCTTCACTCCTATGGTTTTATATACAAGTGACTGAAAAAGCTGTTTCTTGCAAACCATTTTAATATTTTCATCACTTGGAGACTCTAACACATATTCTAGATAAGAATTTTCAGTGGAAACCTTTCTAGAAATTCTGTGCTCAAAAATAATACTGCTAAGCACTATCCATGTAGCAAATTGTCAAAGGTTCAACTTGTATCAGCAATCCTTTTGATAACATTACCATTCACATAAAAAAATGTAAAGGAATCCTTTAGCGTGAAGTTGAAGGCTTTCATAGCCAGCATCCATAGTTTTTTGTGGGGTTTTCAGGCTATGTGACCATGTACTAGAAGAGTTTATTCCTGATGTTTCACCAGCATCTGTGGCTGGCATCTTCAGAGAATGCTGGCATGGAAGTGAATGGCATACACACACACACACACACACACGCACACAGTGTGTGACTCTAGGTTGGGAGGAGTGATTTCCAGTTAATCTGTGTATTGTTCTGTTGTTGAATGGCAAGGCCTCAGGGTGGGAGGATATGCAAGGAGGATTTGTGTCTGCTTAATTAGCGGTCCATTGCCTGCTGGGAAAACCCAGACCCTAGGTGGTTTTCATTTGCATTTTGCTGGGTGTTAATTTTGGTGTTTTTCAGGACTGGTAACCAAAACTATGAATCCTTTAGCATTTTTGAAACTAACTGGGGGGGGGGGGGGATGTCCAAGTTCATTTAGGGATTTAAAGTACTGTATGTTGTAATCAGTGCACGGATGGCCAATAATTTTGTTTCTCCATCTCTTTGGAACCTGGTATACCTATGGATGTGTCCAGTTGACCGTGGTAATGGACTGGATCAAGGATAACAAGCTGAAGATTAGTCCAAGTAAAACAGCATTGCAATTAGGGATGGTTCATTATCCCAGATGAGTACAATTTAACTTGCTTTGGAAGTACCTGTGCTCCTCTGATGGACCAGGGTCCATTTGTAGCTTTGTTGTTGTTGTTATTGCTGCTAATGTGGCCGTACAGACCAGCACTTTATGCTGGCCTGGATGCGGACTAGGATTCAGCGTTCACACGCTGGAAACCTTTACTGTGCTGTGCCACTGCCATCATGGCGCATGCCCATCCACACAGCGCACGTCATGATGACATCCGTGGTGTGCAGCACCTAAATGGCATTGCCAAGAGGGATGTCATCATAGTGTGTGAGAGCCCCTATGACGCCCCTTCCATGAAGCTGCACAGAGCAGCTTCTTTTAGGAAGCGGGTTGGTGTTGCAGCGTGCGGCTGTTGCAGCACCAACCCAGGGCTTCCAACTGCCCATCTGTACTGCCCCATTGTTATTTATGTATAGTCTGCCTTTACCCCAATAGAGGGACTCAAGACAGCTAACAACAAATTTAGCTTAAAGCATTCCCCTTGACATGAATGTCTAGTCGTAACCGACTGTAGGGGATGGTTCGCATCTCTGTTACTAAGCAGAAGAGCCAGCATTGTCCAAAGTCAACTCCAGTAGTCATGTGGCCAGCATGACTGCACTGAATGCTGTTATCTTCCCACCAAAGTGGTACCTATTTATGTGTATGTATGTTTTTGAAATGGTATTCCTTATATAAAATGGCAAAATCAAAGTTTTAAATCTTTTAAATCTGTTGATGGTTGAATCCATGGATAAAAAATCCGTAGATATGGAAAGCCAATTGTATTTTATGCAAAGAGCAGGAGAGAGGGCAAAGAGGGGGAGAAGATGCCATGCTCCTGCCCATCTGCTAGTTACCATAGGAGGAAAGCTGCTTTGATCTTATCCTAGGCTGCATCCAAACTGCAGAAATAACTCAGTTTGACCCTACCTCAACTGCCATGGCAGAACAAACTACAGCTCCCAGAACTGCATGGCATTGAGCCATGGCAGTTAAAGTGGGCTCAAACCAGATTATTTATGCATTGCAGATGGAACCGTTATCGTACATCCATACACTCTGGAGCACAGCTGCAATTATGCATTTTAGCATAATGCACATCTCAGCCCAAGCATCACAGGCTCAGTGTGTACTGGGTGGGTCCCCCTATACTAATTCCACAAACAAAGTGAACACCACTCGCCTGAGACCTCCCCAGTGGCCAATGCCCAACACATTTGTCATCCCCTCCTCCGCCCCTCAAAAGCAGCAGCATTGTGATAGCAATTTGACTCCTGTTTTCACTACAGATTTTTGAAAAAGGGCCAGGAGACCACCCACTTCTAAAAGATGACACAGGAGGCCCTTCTCCCATCTATCTTCCCTGAGGCAGTGCAGTTATGCTGGGAGTTCTTCTTTCAGGTCCTGATAGACATTGGCTCACTTCCCAGGAAGAAAGCAAGCTGAAACCTGCCCTTTGGGCGTGAAAAGGCCTGAAGGGATGGGGATTCCAGAAGCAGGTGAGAGGATGCCATAGGGTGCCTGGCAGGCTGCAACAGAGCTCCTTTTCGCATTTTAACAACAACAACAAAAATCACCTTCCTCATGTCTCCAAGTGTTAGAAGTCATAAAAAGCTTCTCGGTAGCTTTTTGTTGACAGTCGCCAATCTTATTTATCTCATTGGAACTGCCATCTGTCTATCTATCTATCTATATGGAAATTTAGAGAGCATATGTCTGAGGACCTCTTCTGCTTCTCTTTGCCTTGGGACAGAAACTTGGTTCTCACCAAAAAAGACACAATGGTCCCATACAGACAGGCCAAAATAAAGCTGCTTCGGGTCACTTTGGAGGTATGCTGTTTAAATGATGCATGGGTCCTAAGAGTCCGGAAGTTGCACCAAAGCTGTGCTCCGATCCTTAGGACTGGATCATGGCTTTGGTGCGGCTTCTGGACTGTTAGGACGCATGCATCATTTAAACAGCGTACCTCCAAAGTGACCCGAAGCAGCTTTATTTTGGCCTGTCTGTATGGGGCCAATATTGCTAAGTGTGTACAGAGTATCTTTTTAAAAAAAAAAAAAAGAAAAGAAGAAAAGAAAGAAAACACGGTCTTTGTCACCATCATCCTGTGAAAGGGAATGCGTGATAGGAAAATGTATAAAGCGTGATCCAATGTTTTTTCTAAATGAACACTTAAAGGTGCAGAAATTCTCTTTTGTTACACACGTTGTCTCATAACGTTGAGGGGGAAATCAGGAGCGGTTTTTATTGCTAAGAATGTGCATTGTGATTAATAGCAGTTGCATCTGGCAGAAGTTCATCTTTTCATGCAAATCTGATATCTTCATGCCTCCCCTGATTTTAGCCTCCCTGTTCTGGTAGATAGACATGAAATGAATACTTTCTAGGATAGTATAATGGATGGAGAGAGTGTTGGCTCTGATGGCAGTGGGGCAGTGAATCCATACTAGGATTTAATCTACATTTTAAAGGAGCCATCCAAGGGGATGAACACTCTTCCCACAATAGGTTCAGCATCTTGGATTGACCCTTTAAAGTTAAGAGAAAAGCACAGATAATATTTACATGAAAGCCAATGCTGTTTGGAGCACTCAAGTAGGTTTGGGAGGGCCAATCACTTTCAACTCCATCTCTCTCAGAGGGTTGTTGTGAGGATAAAGTGGAGAGGAAGAGCCATATATGCATACCATTTTTTGCTCAGGGGAAAGAAACAAGAATTTTTTTGTTTTTGTGTGCCTCCAAATAATTTCGGACTCACAGTGACCCTAAGGTGAACATATCATAGGGTTTTCTTGGCAAGTTTTTTAAAGGGGGGTTGCCATTATCATTCTCTGAGGCTGAGAGAGTGTGACTTTCCCGAGGACACCCAGTGGGTTTTTATGCTTGAAAGGGATTTGAACCCTAGTCTCCAGAGTTGTAGTCCAACACTCAACGACTACACCAAGTTGGCCCTCAATAAGCAAAATATAAACATATAAATGTATTGAGTTGGCCCAGGCTATAAAATCTTTGAGGGAGGGCTTTCTCTCATTCCCACCACCATCACACACTCATTTGGTCAGGCTGCTTAGTGGCTGCTCCCAGACTCTTGAATTCCCTTCCACAGGATTAACTCTTTCCCTGTTCTCTTTCTGCTAGCAAGATAAGACCTTGTTTAGGTAGGTGTTTGACTGATTCTCAAATTATGTGGCAGAATAGTGTTGATAGTGCTGTGATGTGTTTTTATCCTGTTTGTTTTCAATTATGTTTTTAAATTATTTTAAATTGTTTAACTATTTAATAGTATTGCTGTCTAACTGTTTAACCCTTTCAAAGTAAATTCTAGACTTTAGTGTAAAATTTTCCAAGCCAGGTTCCTTCGTTCAAGAAAAGCAATGTATAAATTGAATGCATCAAACCTAATCCCAACAACAAAAGAGATGGAATTCAAAGATATAGCTGTGTTAGTCTGTAGAATCAGCACATAGAGAGATCTTGTAGTACCTTTGAGACTAACTTAGAGAAAGAAATTGGCAGCATGAGCTTTTGTAGACTTCAGTCTATTTTTTCAGATGCATTTGGAGGAAGATGCATCTGAGGAAGTAGACTGAAGTCTATGAAAGTGCATGCTGCCAATTTCTTTCTTTCACTTAGTCTCAAAGGTGCTACAAGATATCTCTACATAGTAACAAAAGAGATGCTGGAACATCTCTCTGTGACTGCCATAACTAGATGGCTCAAAATTTGATAGTGTTTTTGGTTGTAATCCAAATTGCAGCAGTGCCGAGTCTGAAGCTGAAATTCAGCAAGGGGGGGGGGGCTTCCTAGAAGCAAAACAGTTGGCCTGCTATCACTCATCAGGAAATATCTTTAAAGGGCTAGAAAATAAAAGAGGGCTCTTTAAGGCACTACTGCTGAGGTTTTAAAAATGATAGGAGATCAGAAAGAGGAATGTGAAGTACTGCTCAGATAGGATTCCTAGAATAAACAACATGAGAGAGTGGGGAAATGGGGGGCCCTATGGACTATTTAGAGTATCAAACACAGATCCCTGCAGTGCCAGGTACACTTCAGTTAACAAATGAATAACCAACACATTTTTCTGGACAGCATCTCACATCAGAGAAAGCTTTGTTCCCTTCTCAGCTACGCACTGCAAACCTCTGTTTTACTTTGCCTTTGCTTTCTATGCTTTTTCTAGCATAATCTTAATTGTGTTTCTTTGCTTTTTTAAAAAAAAAACATATAGGGCTTCGTTCTAACACTGGGTTTAAGTTAGTCAGCTAACCAATTCTTCTCCCTACTGTGTGTTTGTGTTAGCACATCCCCACCAGCAATACCAGCTGAATTTTAGAGAGCAGATGACACTTGAGGTTGTAACATAAGAGCACTGCCTCGCCCAAGCAAAGCAGAGGTCAGTCTTGACTAAATATTTGGAAACTTACAAGCAAAGCATCCTTGCAGAGAGATCCATTTGGCCCCTGGTTTGTCTCCAGCAACTACCATTCAGAAATCTCATAGAGACCACTGCCTCTAAACAAAGAGATTTAATTTTTTATTATTATTACTAATAGAGGAACAAGAAACAATATCACCCTGGGTAATTCAAATCTCCTATATAATATTTATTTATTTCATTTCTATGCAACTTTTAATCTCCCAGGTGGCTCACAGATGAAATTGTTTAAAGAAATTTACAATAAAAAATTTAAAACAATTAAAATAATCTAGCTAAAAGCAGTATAAAATGACATAAAACATACAAAAGTTTAAAAACATAACTACAGCACACACCGCATATACAAGCCTCCCTGACATGGATACATATTAAAAGCTGTTTGAATAAAATTGTATGTGTCTGCTGGTGAAAGATCTTAAGACCTTTGCATATCGATATGGGGAGATAGGGTCTTTCAGATAGTCTGGACCTAAGCTGTATAGGGCTTTATAAGTCATGACCAGCACTTCTTAACTGTGCTTGGAAACAAACTGGTAGCCAGTGAAGCTGTTTCATAAAGAGAGTTATATGCTCCCTATAACTGGCTCCAGTCAGCATTTTGCCACTGCATTTTGAATCTACTAGAGTTTCCAAATAGTGTTCAAGGGCAGACCCACATAGAGTGTTACAGTAGTCTACACAGGATGCAATCAAGGCATGTGTCACTGTAGCCAGATATGTCTCAAGGAACGGGTGCAGCTGGCACAACTTTTAGCTGTGCAAATGCATTCCTGACTATTGCTGAAACCAGGACATCCAGGCTCAGAGTTGAGTCCAGGAGAGTTGCAAACTAATTTACAGCACCATTTGTGCAAATTAGTTAGTAGCAGGTTTAGGGAAACTTCAAGGTTTATCAGCAGTGGGGGGGGGGCAGGGGGAGAAGACACAAAATAACTGAAAGAAATGGGTTTAGGAGTGGGAAGAAAAACAAATCAAGCCAAAGACAAATGGGTAGGTTCAAAAGCTCTAGGATGCTGACTGACAGTTTTGAGGATAAATGGAAAATAGGTGCTGAGAGGAAATGAAATGGAGAAGCCTGAAAGAGGGTTAGTTGAATGGCTGGCATGCACTCTTAAGTGAAGTACTCCACTGTCCAACATTTTATTTCACATCCCAATTTGAGAAAAACCTAGGTTCAGATCTTAGGTTATGTGACACAGATCCACTGGGTAGCCTTGACCTTCAATGTTTTGTTTTATTATAATAATAAATGACATGGGAGTTTATCACATTCCTTACCTTCCGCTCTGTTCCCATTGCGTAAACGTCACTGATCTGCAATGGGAGCCTCCTGGTGAATTAAATCGTTATTTTAAAAAGCGCCCTTTTAAAAACACGATAACACTTCCATGACGAAAACGGAAGCGTTGCGCTATCCGTGATCCCACCAGGAGGCTCCCATCGCAGATTGGTGACATTTACGCGACAGGAGCAGAGCGGAAGGTAAGGAGTGTGATAAATTCCACGGTGGTCAGTTCTTCATGGCTGGGAGCCATCTCAGCTAGGAATCCTACTCTTTAATCCTAAATCCTAAACTCCTTAATCTTAAATGTCAGAGGTCACTCAGTAATGGTGATGAGGGAACTGATGGTGAGGCCATCTACCCAGAACCCTCTACTTAACCCAACAACGGCCTACTGCGATGCTTTCAACAACTATTTTGCAGACAAAGGCGGGGTACATACCGCCGCTTTGCGGCGGTCTGCCGCCACCGCCAGTAGGTCCGCGGGGGAGCCGGAGCCTTCAGACGGCCCGACTCCCGCGCGGACCGAAAAAGAAGCTCCAAAATGGAGCTTCTTTTTCCATCGCGTTTGCGACGTAGCGAGGCGCCAGGGGCGCGCTCGCTACGTCACAAGCGGCGCGACGCGTACAGACGCTCAGCGTCCGATACGCAAAGATGGCGCCGGCCATGTAGAAGGGCCGGCGCCATCTTGTACGGACGGAGTCCGTACTAGGCCCAGGGGCGTCTGTAAGAGATGCCCCTTTTTTAAAATGGGACGTCCGGAGGACGTCCCAAATGGCGGTGCAGAAAGCACCAAAATCTCTCAAATAAGAGCCCATTTGGATGCCAATGTGGAAGCAAAACCGACTAATGAGGTATCCAGTAAATCAATTTATGAGATTAAACTGGATCAGTTTGAGCTAGTAAGTACTGATGACAAGATCCTTGGAAAGATAAAAAAGACAACATGCCCTCTTGATCCCTGCCCATGATGTCTCAACATTAGGAGGAATTTCCTGACAGTAAGGGCTGTTCGACAGTGGAACACACTCCTTCCTCGGAGTGTAGTGGAGTCTCCTTCTTTGGAGGTCTTTAAGCAGAGGCTGGATGGCCATCTGTCAGGTATGCTTTGATTGAGATTTCCTGCATGGCAGGGGGTTGGACAGGATGGCCCTTGTGGTCTCTTCCAACTCTATGATTCTATGATTCTATGATGGCACTTCTTAGACGTATCATCAGTGCTTCCCTAGGGGAGGGTCATATACCATCCTCTTTGTTAGACCGCTCTTGAAAAAAACCCTCCCTTGACATGAGAAATTATAGGCCTGTTTCTCATCTACCATTTTTGAGCAAGTTGATCGAGAGGGCAGTTGCTCTTCAGCTGCAAATGGCCTTGGATGAAGCCGATTTTCTTGATCCATTTCAAATGGGCTTCAGGACTGGATATGGGGTGGAGACTGCCATGGTCGCTCTAACTGATGACCTTCGTCTAGACATTGACAGAGGGAGCGTGACCCTGTTGGTGCTGCTAGACCTCTCAGCAGCATTTGATACAACAGATCTGACATCCTCCTGGAAGACCTGAGAGAGTTAGGAATTGGAGGCACTGCTTTGCAGTGGTTCTGTTCCTTCCTCTCAGGCAGGTTCCAGAGGGTGATGCTCGGGGACAGTTGCTCTTCAAGAACAGAGCTTAATTGTGGTGTCTCTCAAGGTGCCATCCTTTCCCCAATGCTATTTAACATTTATATGAAGCTGCTGGGAGAAATCATCCATGGATATGGGGCTGGGTGTTATCAGTATGCTGATGACACCCAAATATATTTCTCCACGTCCCGGTCATCAGCAACGACGACAGATGGCATCTTTCCCCTCAACCAGTGTCTTCAGGCAGTAATGGAATGGATGAGGGAAAACAAACTCAAGTTGAATCCAAACAGAGGTACTTATGACAGGGGCCCCCAAACAAGGTATTGGGCTGCAACCTCGAATCCTAGAGGGGCTCACGCTCTCCTCGAAGGACTGTGTTCGCAGTCTGGGGGTGCTACTTGACCCATCACTTCAGATGAGGAATCAGGTGAATGCGACGGTCAAGAGCGCCTGTTATCAGCTTCAGCTGATATGCCAACTGCGCCCTTTCCTGGAACAGGGTGACCTCGAAACCGTAGTACATGTGCTGGTAACCACAAGACTTGATTTTTGCAATGCACTCTACATGGGGCTACCCTTGTGCCTAGTCCGGAAACTCCAGTTGGTACAGAATATGGCAGCCAGGTTGGTCACAGGAATAGCAAGGAGTGACCATATAACACCAATATTGAAGTCACTCCACAGGCTGCCTATTAGTTTCCAGGCACAGTACAAGATGTTGGTTATCACCTTTAAAGCCCTACATGGCTTGGGCTCAACCTATCTAAGGGATCGCCTGCTTCCATACAATCCGCTCCGTACACTCAGGTCTTCTGGGAGGAATTTACTACAGCCCTTAAAGACCAGATTAACGGCAACCTCACAGAGGACATTTTCTGCAGCAGCTCCCAATTTATGGAATGACCTGCTGGACGAAATCCATCAAGTTAGCAATCTAGAGAGCTTCAAAAAAGCCATTAAGACAGATCTCTTCTGGCAGGCCTTCCTGGAATAAAATACTCAGCCACAAATAAGACTTCCTATCTAGCGAACTCTGCCCATGGTTATTATTTGGATTAATTGGATTTTAGCATGTTAGTTTTAATCTTATATTGTTTAATCTTGTTTTAAGGGGGGTACTATGTATATATGTATATATTTTAGCTTGTTGTATGCCGCTTTGATTGCCTGGCAAAAAGCAGGATAGAAATAAAAAATATATTTTATTTATTTTATTTGTTAATGAGAAGAATCATGCTTAGAGGTATCTTCTTCGTTACTGTTATGTCTGCCATGGTACTGAACACAAATTCAGCAGCGATTGTCAGTCTCACTTCCTCTTCTGCAAAAACAAAAGGGGTGGATGCACAGTCCTAAGTATATTTACTAAGAAGCAAGTGTAACTTATTTCAATTGACTATTTGTTAATGTTTTACATGCTGTCAAGATGGTTTTGACTTATGATGTTCCTATGAATGAGAGACCTCCGAGACACCTTGTTATTACCAGCTCTGCGGAGGTCTTGGAAACTTAGGGCCTTGGCTTCCTTGATTGAGTCTATCCAACTGTAATGCGGTTTTCCTCTTTTCCTAACCCTTTCTACTTTTTCCAGCATTTTTCCAATGTGTCATGTAATCTAATGATATGTATGATAGCCTCAAGTTTGGTAAGCAAAACTAACAAGGCACACATCCTAATAAATATGCACAGGATCACAGTTCTGCTGACTTACCTGTACATATTTTTAGGCTAAGACCAAGAAACGTTGCTTTCTTATCTCGTGAATAACACTTTTCCTAGGAAAAAAAGTTTTTTTTAAAAAAATCACACTGCGGTGAATGTAATCAAGTATTAAATATGGGCTTTTTATTTAGCACAGAGAAAAGTTCACTTGTGCTTTTTCAGCATGGCACCCTAATTTTGTTATCTAGTTCCTTTTGTTAATTGTTTTTTGTAGGTTTGGTACTTATTAGGCTCACCTGATTGGTGAACCCTGCACCTATAAAATGCTAACCAGTATGTGGTGGGGTGAAAGATGAAAACTGCAAGTAAAAGGGCTCATTCCCATTGGAGGAATGACTGGATTTCTGATCTGACTTGGCTGCATGTTAGAAATCGATCCCAAAAGGTCCCTCGTCCCCATTTCAAACAAAATTTACCTTACTCCAGAGTAAGCATGAGGTTTTTTGGCATGATTCTTGTTCCCATTTGTGCTCCGGGTGTCAGTCTTTTGATGGCAGGACTGGAGGGAGGGAGAGGGGGGAAGCCCCCAAGTTGGGGGTGGAGGAGGGGGGGAAAGGCCTGGGAAGAAGGGAGAAATGGGGGACTTCTGGGAGCAGGGAGGGAGAGAAACAAGGGACTTATGAGAGCAGGGAGGTAGAAAAAAAGGGAACTTCTGTTTCAGTTAGAGTTGTTATGTAGGGCCTGGGTAAGTGACTGAAATTTGGTGAGGGTTGATATTTGTGAACTGATGTTCTTTCCAGTCTGTTTTGCAGGATACAGATGCTGCACCTAGAATGGGTCCTAGACAATCATTTTTCTTGCATGGCTGGTGAATTTGGTGGGAATGGCCTAGTTGGAAGCTGGTGTTTTAGCAATAGCATTTACATTTCTATACTGCTTTATAGTGAACTAAGCACTCTCTAAGTAGTTTACAATCTGTAAGCCAATTGTCCCCAACAAGCTGGGTACTCATTTTACCCGCGAACAAAAGGATGGAAGGCTGAGTCAACTTCTGGGATTGAGCTCACAATGTTGTGGCTGCAGTACTAGCCCATTCCAATCTGTTCTAAATGGCTTTGGGGACTTAAATGGTCAATAAAAGCATGATTTTTGACATGCTTCAGTTCTAAAGTGTTGTTTGCAAGCATCCCCCAAATATGTCCATACTTTTGGTATCAATCTCACTCAACAATGACTCATTCTGACCCATTCTGGTTTTTAGCCAGTCCTTGTTATGTATTTTTGAGTAGAATCCTCTTAGGGTTTTCTTGGCAAGGTTTCTTTAGAGAAGGTTTGCCGGTGGCTTCCTCTAAGGCTTAGAGAACATGACTTGCTCAGAGTCACCTGGTGAGTTTCCACAGCTGAGCAGGGATTCAAACCCTGGTGTGCCAATCTAACACTCATGCTATGCTGGCTGGCAGCAGGGAGGAAGTTGATTGATTGGGAAAAACTATACCCGACTTCAGTGTGCTCAGCCATCTGTTGAAGATCAGATAATCCACAAATATACAAATGAACTCAAATGAACTACAATGGGCAGCCGCCTTGGGTCCCATCTGGGAAGAAAGGCATGCTATAAATCAAATCAAATCAAGTTGTTTGCTGTTTGGTGCAATGTCTAAAGCTGTAAATGTATGCTTGATCAAAACAAGTAATGAAGGCTTCACTGAAACATCTTCAGGATGTACAGGCACCATAAGAGGTGAAATGAACCTGGCCGGCCAAACCATTTCTCTAAATCCCCAGTTACATTACTGGCAAAAGAAAAGAGGCAGGGAACCACATACATGCATTGCTCAAAAGAAGAAAGCTTGTAATCCACTCCTGCACCAACTAAACATTTGGGCAGACTGCATATGGGACTGCAATCAGTCCAGATAATGTCCGTGTCCCCTATAAATTCTTATGAGCAGAATCTGCCCTCTTTTAAGATTATATTGAATTATTGTTGGGCATTCTTTTAGGACAGATGATCCATCCAGGAAGCCAGGACACTTTGTAAGACCTGAGCAGACCAATTGATGACCGGGGGGGGGGGGGGATCTTGGAGGTTTTTAATCATAGGGTTGCCATCTAAGTTGAAGTTGAATTAACAGCAGTTAACAGCAACAAATTAAGATATCCATCTTATCACCACCTTAGAAGGCTGTCATTAAAAAGGCTGTCAAGATGGATCTCTTCTGGTGGGCCTTCCCAGACGGACCTCCCAAAGAAAGGAAGGAAGAAAGAAACATAGCCCCATCTGCCTTCAATCTGCCCACTTCATCCTGTTTATTTGAAGCTATATTATTGATGTATTTTTAACTGTTATTGAATTTTACTAATTGTAATGGTGGGAGGGTTAGGGGTTAATATATGTTTTATTATGTTTTTATGCTTTCTTATATTTTTTATCTCTGTTGTAATCCTGCCTCGATCCGCAGGGAGTGGTGGGAAATATAAATAAATCTTATCATCATTATTTTTATATGTTGTTGTTAACTGCCTTTGGCTGATATCAACTCATGGCAACCTTGTGGATGAGATATCTCCAAGACCCATTACCCTCTACTGTTCTGCTGAGGTCCTGAAGGCTGAGACTCATGACCTCTCTGACTGAGCCTATCCATCTGGTGTTCAGTCTTCCTCTCCTTCTACTGCCCTCTATCTTTCTTAGCATTATTGTATTTTCCATCGTATCATGCCTTCTCATGATGTGGCCAAAAACTGACAGCCTCAGTTTGATCATCTAGCCTCAGTTTGACTTCCAAGATTTCTGGCTTGATCAGTTCAAGACCCATTTGTTTGTCTTTTTGGCTGTCCATAGTATCCTCAGCACTGTTTTCCAGCATCACATCTTGAAGGAATTTATTTTCTTCCTATTGAGTTTTTTCACTGTCTAGCTCTCTCATCTATACATGGTGATGGGGAATATGATGTCTTAGATAATCCTAAATTTACTGTTTGCACTTTAGGATCTTGTGCAGTTCTTTCATAGCTGCCTTTCCCAATCCTAGTCTTCTTCTGATTTCTTGACTGCAATCTCCCTTCTCATCAATATTTGATCCAAGGTATGAGAACTCTTTGACTATATCAATTTTCATGTTATCTAGGATGAATTCTTGTAGATCTTCCATGGACATTTTTGTTTGTTTGTTTTCTTAGTGCTGAGCATTAAGCTTACCCTTGCACTTTCTCCTTTGACTTGTAATTGTTCCAGGTCTTGGTTGTTTTCTGCTAGTAGTATTGTGTCATCTGCATATCTAAACAAATTTGCCTTATCGACTAGACAGCCAGCATGGCATAGTGGTTTGAACATTGGACTACAACTCTGGAGAGCAGGGTTTGATTCCTCACTTGTCCATGAAAACCACTGTGTGACCTTGGGCAGATCACATTGCCTCAACCTCAGCAAACCTCCTCTGAACAAATTTTGCCAAGAAAACCCCATGATAGATTTGCCTTCGAGTCATCTTAATTCGGAACCAACTCGAAGGCACACAACAACAAACCTTAGCTACTGGGACATTTTACTGGGAACTTGAACTGGACATGTTGGCATTACTGATTATTAGAATGATAACCATTTTAAAAGAAGTGATTTTAAAAGAACTAACAAAGAGGAGGAGTTCTGAGATAATCAAAGCACAGAGGGAAGTATTTCTCCCTGGGATGCTTCCTTGCTTCTCCATTCCTTCTCCCTTCACTTTTCTTTCTTCCCATCCCTGGCCCCTCTCCTCTGCCGCCACCTTCCCTCTCCCAGAGTAGCCCCAAGGGTGCTCCAAGATCAAGGCGACCAGACTTTTCTTCCTATTCCAGGCCATGTCCCTCCATTTCATCCTTCTATCCAGGAGGAATTCCACATTGCCCTCCATTTGGTGCATGACTAAGGAGCATGCAATATTTCTCTCCAGTTTATCACACTGGGGCTAATTTCAGCATTAAAGAGAGATTAAAGTGCATTTAAATCATCCTGCAATTAAAGCAAAAATGGTAATTGAGCGAATGATTATCACATGCAATTGTGCAAATATAGTAATATCAGAAATGCATTGTTGCTGAAATCCCGAAAGCAAAAAGATGTGAGTTAATGCTTCTTTGTGACCACTTTAATGGCAGGTTTATGCAATTTTTCTGGGATATTCATGGCATAAACTCCCGCTGTCCCTCATGTGATAAACTTATTATGAGTGTGTGGGGCTTTGATTTGGTCATGTCCCACATTTGTCATGAATGCCCTCCATTTTCCATGACGAATTTCACAATGCCCTCCATTTGGAGCATGACTAAGAAGCAAGACATTTCCATGAGTGTTCTCAGCTTTGATTTGGTTGTGCCTTCCATTTCTTGGGGAGGTCCTCCATTTTGTGGGGCCTTGTCCTCCTTTGTGGTTAGGACATCCAGCCCAGGGTGAGCAGGCGTCCTCCTTGCCCAGGGCATGTCCTCCATTTCACCCTTCTCTCCATGAAGAAATTCCCCAGTGTCTTCCATCGGGAGCCTGATTCAGAAGCCTCCCTTTCCATTTCCAGAAGGGTCTCGAGCTTTGATTCCTTTTTTTTTTCATGAATGCCCTCCATTTCCAGGAGGAGTTCTACCAAGCCCTCCGTTGGGTGCAGGACATAGAATCATAGAATCATAGAGTTGGAAGAGACTGCAAGGGCCATCCAGTCCAACCCCATTCTGCCATGCAGGAACTCTCAATCAAAGCATCCCCATTGACAGATGGCCATCCAGCATCTGCTTAAAGACCTCCAAAGAGGGAGACTCCACTACACTCCGAGGGAGTGTGTTCCACTGTTGAACACCCTTACTCTCAGAAGTTCTTCCTAATGTTGAGGTGGAATCTCTTTTCCTGTAGCTTGCATCCATTGTCCGGTCCTATTCTCTGGCAGCAAAAACAAGCTTGCTCCCTCCTCAATATGACATCCTTTCAAATAATTTAAACAGGACTATCATATCACCTCTTAACCTTCTCTTCTCCAGGCTAAACATCCCCAGCTCCCTAGAGGGGCGTTCCTCATAGGGCTTCATGGTTTCCAGACCCTTCACCACTTTAGTCGCCTTCCTTTGGACCTGCTCCAGTTTCTCAATGTCCTTTTTGAATTGAGGAGCCCATTCGAAGGATGCCTTTCCATTTCTAGGAGGGTCTTGAGCTGGGTCTTGGTCGTGCCCTCCCTTTCCTCCTCTGGATGGAAGGTCCTCCTTGGAGAAGGAGGAGGAGGAGGGGCGGGGCCCATGGGGCTGGAGGGGGCAGGAGCGGAGGGCCTCTAGGACCCAGCGGTGGGCGCCGGTCCCTCGCCCTCCCTCTTCCCTCCCTCCCCTCCTGCTCCTTTTGTCTGAGCGGCGCTGGCCGTGGCTGCTGCTGCTCTTCTTCCTCTGGCGGAGGGCTGGGCGGCAGGGATGCCGGTGGCTCTCGGAGGCAGCATGGGCTCCCGCTGGCTCCTGCTGGCCCTGGCGGCCCTGGCCTCCTCCTCCTCCGCCGGCCCCCCAGGTCAGTCTCGGGGGCTTCTGGGGCTCTTGGGGCGGGGGTCGAGCCCCACCTTGGGGCAGGGTCACCTATGCCCTCCCCCTCCCTCCCCCCAGGCACTTGTTGGCGGGGGACACCCCCAAAGAAAAGGGACCTCTCCAAGGAAGAGGCAGAGAGGGGACTCCCCCCTCAGGAAAGGGGGAGCAAGAGACCCCCCCAGAAAGGAGAAGACCGAGGACTTACCCAAGAAAAGGTCTCCACAACAGGGGGAGCAGGGGATTTAACCAAGGAAGGGGGAGACAGGGGACCACCCCCAAGAAAGGGGGAACCCCTCGAAAAGGGGAACCCACCCCCAAGAACAGGGGAGCAGGTAACTCCTACAAGAAAAAGGAGGCAAGGGACCACCCCAAGAAAGGGAGAGTAAGGGATATAAACAAGAAAGGGGGACCCCCCCCCCAAGAAAGAAATAGCAGGTGGACCCCCTTCCCTATAAGAAAGGGGTACAGGGGGCTGTTTCCACGAAAGGGGGCGGGGGATGTACTCAAGAAAGGGGGAAATAGGGGGGAACCCCCCCCAAAGAAAAGGGGGGCAGGGGACTCCAGCAAGAAAAGGGGAAGACAGGAGGAACCCCCGCCCTCAGGAAAGGTGAACATTTTGAGGGGGCAGGAGAAAGAGGGCCTGGAGGAGGCTTGGCGTACCCCCCTCCAGTCCTCCTCCGCCCAGTCCTCTTTCTTCCCTGAATGAACGGAGGCTGGATGGCTCGCCTGAGCTTTGCCTCGGATGCTCTGAGAGTCAAAGCCGGTGGGGTTCTCCTTCGGCCCCGCCTGCTCGCCCTCAGCGGTGCCTCCCCAGTGGAGCAACGCTTGGAAATGGGACTCCTCTCTCTCTCTCTCTCTCTCCAAACGTAGGGATGGGAGCTGCCAGCCTTGGTTTGATATATTTATTTCATTTCATTTGTAGCTTGACTTTCTTTCTCCCAGATTCAGAAGCCACCCAAGTAGTCAGCCTGCAGATAAAAACATTAAAAACAACAACAAAAATGGCAATGACATTTAAAACAGTCCAAAACCATCTCTAGACAGTGTAAAATTAGATCAACATCTACAAAAGTTGGAAGGCAGCACTAAAACACACACACTCCATTAAAAAAAACCCACCTTGGTGTGATGAGATAGTAAATGTATGTATTTGTATGAATTTAAATATAATTATTAAATCATATATTAAATCTATCTTATTTATCTTATTTATTATTATTATTTATTATTTACTGTATTTATACCCCACCCTTCAGCCCAAAGGCTCTCAGAGCAGCTTTGATATGTGTGTCATATATAATTATTTATTAAATTATATTTCTATGTATTTTATATATAATTATTAATTAAGTTATATATTAAATATATATATGTGTGTGTGTATTTTATATATAATTAGTCATTAAGTTATATATTAAATATATATTTTGATATGTCATATATATATAATTAGTTATTAAATTATATATTAAATATATAGATAGATATATGCATTGTATATAATTATTTATTGAATTAAATAATTAACGCATGTTTATATGTATTTTATATATAATTATTTATTAAATATTAGATATAGATATATAGATATGTCTTATATGTATATAATTATTTATTAAATTATATATTAAATATATGTATTTATATCTTATACACACACACACACACACTCTGTGTGTGTGTGTGTGTGTGTGTGTGTGTGTATTACACATATGATTGTATATTTATATATTGCTCCAACCTTTCCTAGGCGTGTGAGGCATAGAAAAGGGCTGGGAACTACTGCTTTAGTGTGAAGGCAACCTGCTGCTGGAGGAGCCTTGGAGTGGGGCTGGGGGAGGGAAGAAGGTCATTCCCCCCCCCCAGGGCTTTCCCTTGTCATGCAAATGCCTCCCCCTGGGGCCACTCCTGCTGTAATTCAATTAAGCTTTTGGTGGCAGACCCTTCCATCTTCCAGCAGGGCAAGATAAATCTCCGCAGGGCATCTTTCCCTCCAACATGAAGATGGGCAAACCAAAGAGTTCCAGCCCTATCACTGACACCCCTTCCCTTGGTAAGCCCAAGCCAATACAACTGAATCTGGAAGAGAAAGTACGCCAGCTCCATCCCTAATTTCTCCACTCCCACCCCCACCAGCATTTCACCCCTAAAATATCCTGCTCAATTCTGTCCCTTCTCCTTGTCACCCCACCTTTTGAAAAAGGCTCTTCTCTTCTAGGCACCTGTGGGAATTTATTTCCATTCACTCTCTGCCCCAGGGATGTTTTTGTCTCTTTTCATGGAGGCAAGGTTAGGGTGTTTTGTGGGGAGGAGGAATCATTGCACAGAAAGGTTTGCAAGCAGAAGGTGTTGCTAGGATTGTGGGGTGTTGGGGTTTTATTAAACATTTTGGGTGTGTGTGTGTGTGTGTGTGTGTGTGAGAGAGAGAGAGAGAGAGAGAGAGAATCTTTCATATAGAGAGATCATATAGAGTCATATAGAGAGATCATCTCTCTATATGATAATTTATGATCATATCTATATATGAGCTCTATATAATCTCTCTCTCTCTCTCTCTCTCTCTCTCTCTCTCTATATATATATATATATATATATCCCTGTATATTATATCTTTCTCTGTATATACTTATATATGATATAGAGAGATCATATTATAGAGGATCATATAGAGCTTATTGGTGGCACTTTGAAGGACCTTCCTTGGGCGTGGGTCCTCAATCGAATGTGCCTAAGAGACCATCACTATTAAGACAATAACTAAACATATGTGTGACAGCACCCATCCCCAAACACTACCCTCCAGGTGTATTGGGCAAAACCCCCCATCATCTCTAGCTGGGGATCATAGGAGTTGTTGCCCAACACATCTGGAGGGCACTGCACTGGGAGAGGCTGGTGCAAACAGTTGCCCCCCAGTAATCCCTCTTGTGGTATAAAGCCATGTAAGGCAGTGGATACACAACATGTCCCTCAGTTCCCACTAGCTGGAATCCCACACTGTGTGCTTGAGTGTTTAAGAGCTACCTCTTGAAGAAGAAATGCTACTAGTGGTATTTGGTAGTACATTCACAAGTGTCCTTACCAGTGTATCTCTTGGTTTGGGGTTTGGCCAGAAAAGAATTTCGGTGTTCCCCCTCTCTGAGAATGGATCCTTATTCCATTAAAATAAAGTAGATTAAGCCCTGGGCTGGTTTGAGTTTAAGGATGCTTCTGAGCTCAATGTTGCTGGGTTCTTTTTACAGGGAATTTGCTGCTGTTTGCCATCGAGCTGGCTCATATTGAACAAATCTTGCCCCTTCATAAAGAGGAGGGAGTTGTGCAGTGGCCAGGGCATTCTGTTCCTGTCCCAGATTTTGCATGGATTGGGTGTGCATTTGCGTGTCTTGTATTTATAATTTGTCGTGCCCACTTTGGATGTGATTGCAGACCTGTTGGATGTTGCAACGAACGGTTAAACTGGGCTATACAAGATAGGAAGGGGTTTTTGTGGACAAGAGAGTGTGTGTGAGAGAGAAATACAGGGGGATCTAGTAGGACTTGTGGTGGGGGTGGTGCCACCCCACACCATCCTCCAGCTAGGCCACTTTGGCAGGAGCTAGATCCACATAGAATGAAGAAGGGAGGTTGTATCTGAATCAGGTTGTCAAGCTGAGGAGAGAAGAATTGATGGCAGAAATTGTAATTAGCGGAGAAGGGAGCAGGGGTGACAGAGGTCAGACCCAAGGGGAGGAAGGAGCCAAATTTGTAAAGAGACCACTTGTTTCTCCCCCCTCTCCTGACATGGAAGGGTGTGATGTCATGGTATCTCTCAGCCATCTGCTCCTTCTTCAGGGGGAGCTCCTGCTACCCAGAGCCTGGGGAGGAATGATAAGAGATCTCCACAGGGTTCAGCATCATTTCAGAGACCCATTGTTCAGAGGGGTAGAGGTGGTTGGGTATTTGATGCTTTGTCTGTATATCATACAGAGGTGCAGGTTAGGATGCAAGGAAACTCCTCTTTATGGAGGCTGCATTACAGCCTTAGATTCACTGCACCCTCCCTCTTCTCTCTCTGTCTCTCCCCATGTACACTGTTGGAGAGAGCAACCCCCCCCCCCGCCCCAGCCATGTTTGTACTCTCTAAAATTGGTGTATTATCCTATAGATTAGAAAACTTTATTTGTTTTTTTAGACTACCATTTGGAGGATCTGGTCAGTGGCTGGAGGATCCTGGGAGCTATAGTAAAGTCTGTCTGTTTGTCTGTCTGTCTGTCTGTCTCACTCACTCTCTCTCTCTCTCTGAGTTGAGATTTCAGGGAGTTGTCTAACAACCTCCCCTCACTCTGCATGAACCACACTAAAAATACAATTTGTCAATTTTTAGTTCCTCTCCTGATCCCTTAAGCCCTCCACTTTGACACCAGATCTCTGGGTTTTGTCAAAACTCGGGTTGAGGAGGAGGAGGAATACAAAATATACTAAAATAATAAGCATTTTTCAGAACATCCAAGGAAATTGAATAAATTACTTTGTTTTGCAAATCTTCCTTCTCTCCAGATTTTTTTTTACCTGAACCTGGTTTTCATCATTTTGTTTTCTGGACCTCTGTGTGTGTGTGTGTGTGTGTGTGTGTATATAGGATGATATTTCTGTGTGTGCATGCACATGTTTGCCTGTGTTTACTTATCCTTTTGTGAGTAATAATATCTTGGTAAGGCACTTCCTAGTTCCCAGCACTGGAATGTCACATGCATAATCATAGAGGTTAGTCCAAAAATCACTGACCATCTCTCACCTATAGACTTGGCATTTTAAACAGCATGGTATAGTGGTTTGAGCATCTCTGTGTTAGACTATGACTCTGAAGACCAGGGTTCAAATCCTGACTTGACCATTTAAAGCCACTGGATGATCTTGGGCAAATCACACCCTCTTAGCTTCAACAGATGGCAATGGCAAACCCCCTCTGAAGAAACCTGCCAAGAAAACCCCATGATAGATTTGCTTTAGGATAACCATAACTTGGAAATGACTTGAAGGCACACAACAACAGCTACAACAAATAAAATCACCCAAATCCCTGGACCAAGAATGGTGTCTTCAGTTTGTTTCCTCTAGTAATATCTGAAATCTGAGTTCAGCACCACTTAGGCCTCCACCTAGCCTGGAGCAATTTCTAAGAGACAGGATAGTGTCCCTGAAATTCCCGAAGGACTGTCAGGGAGAAGATAGAGCAGGCATATTATCTCATGCTGCAGAAGGCAGGACTAGAACCATTGGGTGAAAACTGCAAGGAGACAGATGTTTGGTGAAGCGCTAGGGAGAACTTCCTAATGCCATGAAATGGTTGACTCTGAAACACTGTTTTGGATAGGAGGATGAATGTGTTAGGGATTCTGTAGCTGCATTGAATTCAGTCCTCAATTGAAGATTCAGCATTAATCAAGGGCTGAACTTGATGACCTCAAAGAACCCTTTCATTACTATAATTCTTACCCAAATTTTGACCATCCCGGGCCAATAATAGCAGAGCATCCATGCTGGTAGTTTGGAAGAGAGATGATTGTGCATTCAGAACATGCAAGTCCAGCAATGTCTGTAACTTCAGCCTGCACTGGTTCCTGCCATCCTAGACCTTAGGTTCTATGGCTGCCAAACTTTGGTTTGGTTTGTACCCTTATTACTGGATGCGTTCAGTCCTGGAAGCATACTGCATGTGAAGTGACCTATCCATGAACACTACTGCAACAGCTGAGAAGGAGTCACTAAAAAGACAGGAATTACATGGTAGGGCAACTCCCTTTTGATATTGTATATCATCCAAATCAGTCATTGACCAAATGGGGGTTGCAGTCAAGAAATCAGGAGAAGACTAGGAATCAGAAGGGCAGCAATGAAGGAATTAAATCTACAGCACTATATAAATAAAGCATAATAATAATAATAATAATAATAATAATAATAATAATAATAAGAACTAGACAAGATTCTAAAGTGCAAAAATCTAACACTGAACAATAAAGCGAGGATCATCCAAACCATCATATTCTCCATCACCATGTACGGATGCAAGAGGTGGACAGTGAAGAAAGCGGATAAGAGAAAATCAATTCATTTGGGATGTTGTGCTAGAGAAGAGTGCTGAGGATACCGTGGACCGCCACGAAGACAAACAAATGGGTCCTTGAACAGATTAGGCCTGAACTCTCCTTGGAAGCCAAGATGAGTAAATTGAGGCTATTGTACTCTGGTCACATCATGAGAAGGCATAGCTCACTAGAAAAGGCATTAATGCTGGGAAAGGTGGAAAGCAGTAGAAAGAGAGGAAGACTGCATGTCAGATGGCTCGATCAGAGAGGTCACAGACCTGAACCTGCAGGACCTGAGCAGAGTGGTTAGGGAGATGTTTTCTCAACAAGGTAGCCATGAGTTGAGGTCGACTCAAAGACGGTTAACAACAAAAACTCTAAAATGTACATTAACATGGGAAAAATTAGCAGGTAATTAGCAGAGAATAAAGGACACTGTTGGGTTAAATAGACTGTGCTCCTCTAACCGGTTTTTATTCACAGTGAAGCCATACTGCACATTGGCGTTTATCAAACGGGGTTTTCCCTGCTCAGAACCAGGGTGAGTGCAGATTGAGCGATGCGAATTCACATCATAACGTTCATGTATTTTCACACCTGGTTGCTTTCAATGGGAGCCCCTCCCGTAGGACTTCCGCAGGGCTTCTGAACTGAATCCTTACTGGCTTCGCATTTTGGAGAGTTCGCTAAATAAGTGAGTTGACAGGATTTGCATTGAGGCTTGGTTCCAATTCACCGCGGATTGGTCTGGTGTGGAATGACATTTTGCTTATGCTCTGGTACACTACCGCAAAACCCCCGGGTTGCAAATTTCCCATGATGCTGTGCTGCAATTTTGCCCCATTTGCTTCCGGTGCTCCCCCCTGAATGAATGCATTCACGTTTTAATCTGGACAGGAGCCATGCTGGCGAGGAGGGGGGAGACAGAGAGAAAAAAGAGGGGGCAAAGAGAGAGAGTGGGGTTAGTAAAGTTTCTAAAGGACTCTTTAGGGGTGGGGGGCAGCGGACGTCCTCCAACGTGGGGCCAAGGTGTAGGCAGGGTTTACTTCCAAGTAGAACTGCAGTTTCTACACTGATTATTTTGCAGTGAAAGAAATTTATTATTATTATTATTATTATTATTATTATTATTAAAATTCTTTCACTGCAAAATAATAATAATAATAATAATAATAATAATAATAATAATAATAATAATAAT
>NC_056522.1:257452852-257471929 GCF_019175285.1 Sceloporus undulatus
TTTGCTGGTGGGTGATACATTTGGAGGAAGCAGAGGGCATTTAGAGATAGGTGACATTCCCTATCATTCACGTGAGGCTAGGGATGGAGATCCAGATGACAGATGTGAAGGAAATGAAACAGGAGGCTGGAGGGAAAGATGGTACTCCCAGAATTCCATAGCCTCAAGCCAAGGACCTCACAACAAACTCCAACTCCATAATAATAATAATAATTAATTATTTTAAAATAATAATAATAATAATAATAATAATTTAAAATAATAATAATAACAATAATAATTTAAGTGATTAGTTTGCTGAGGCACCAGAGCTCTCTGGCAGAGAAGGCTCAGTGTCTCAGGACACTACAGTTCCCAGAATTCCATAGCACTGAGCCAGGACAGTTAAAGTGGAGTTAAACCAGATTATCTCTCCAGTGTGGATGCAACCTAAGAGAAGGCAGCTGTTACAAAGGAAAGGAGAGATGTAGATGAAATAGATGAGGAGAATGACAAGAGGATAGATGTCAATGTGGCTGAAATGGATGGGGGCTCTGACACGGAGGACCCCTTTGAATTTGGCTGCCAGGAAAATAGGAAACTAGAAGAGAGGAAGAAAGGGGAAGCTGTCATTAACGTGAAAGTAGAACCAGGCTCCCTTCTTCACCCCAGAAGTGCAAAGGTTCAGGATGCGTTCAGACCCCCCCCCCCCCAACTCAGCACCCAGGGGCCCAATTCGAATCGTTGAATCCCCATGGTATGCACCGGTGTGGTAATACAATGTGCCCTCACTCTGCTTTGCCTGAATCCGCATCACGTGACTTGCCTTGGATTCGATTCTCCCTCAGTTCGGAAGGGCAACGGAAGGGCAACCAGGTGTGATAAAACAGTCACGTTATAACGTCAATTCGCATTGTTTGAAACGCACTCACCCCTGATCTTAGCTCCAATAACCTCAGTGTGATAAACTCCTTTGTGGCAGCAAGAAGATTAAGGGCTCATAGAAGTTATCCAGTCTTCTTTCCCTGTTGTCTTGTGCTGAGGTTTCCAGTATGCTTATGCAGTGTGATCTGTGAAAACTGATTGTACATTAAGAGCATGAAGTTGAAATCGAATTAAGTTTTTAGTTTTAGATCAAGGCAACAAGGGTTCAGACCTCTACCCAGCCAGGAGGTAATCCACCATGTATCCTTCAGTATCTCTCTTATCACTTCACTTTATAGAGCTCTTATGAGAATAAAATGGGTAGTTAACATTGATTGGTGGGGAATCATGGGATTTGTAGTCCAACACTTTTGGAAAGTCCAGTTTGGGAGAGGTTGCTGTATGCAGTGCATTAACCTCCATGGTAGAAAGTTGAAATACAGAAATCTATATGTGGTATATGTGTGTGGTTTTTTAACTTAATTTTGGCAGAGTATTTTAGCATTTGGAGGTTTGAGATGTTCACCTTTTTATTAAATTGGAGGTTGATGTGTGCTCAGAACTGCTTTTATGTAGGGCTGGCCAGCATTGGGCACAGTAAGGGGCTGTGTTAGGCAACAGATTCTGGGATATGTGAGGAGGGTCAGCAGACTGCTCAGATGTATTGGAAGACAAAGCTGTGTTGAATTGACACCCTCCCTAAGTGCTTCTGCTTCCTTAAGCCTGTATCCCTTTGCCATTTTTGAAAAGATTAGGTGCTAGTCTCAACAGCTTCTACATGTCATGCAGCAAAATGTCTTGGGCTTTCCCTACTTATATCACAGCACAAAGACCTGTTCTCTCCCTACTCCCTGGGCTACTAATAGCCTTGGCAACCAGCCCATGTTCCAGCAACAACACCAATAGGGCTTGAACTCTCCCCACACATACAGATGGGCATCTCTGTATCTCACTTAGATTGCATCTGTGAAGGCTTTCTCTGTTTTCCAAAACAGCTGGAGATGGTATTATTTCTGAAGAGTGCGTTATTTCTGAAGAGTAGCTGAAAAGCAGTGAGACTCAGGAACCAGCCTTGAAAAGCTTCCTACTGGCAGATGCACATAATACAATTCCTATGCCCTGATGGACCACGCAAACATCCCCCCTATGGATAATCTACTACTTCTACTACAAAATGCACACAGACACCCTGAGGCAAGGGAAATGCTCTCCTTTCCACATAAAGAATAGCTCTAATTAGGTTTTAGTTAATTAAAAGCAGTATCATTATACTTTTAACATTGTTTGGAAGCTGGGGAAATTCCAGTTAAAGCCAAACTTTTAAAGATAAACATATATCTTCTAGAGGATTGTTTTGTTTTGTTTTAAAAATGCTCTCACTATTTCTCCCTTGTTCATATGACAGCTTTAAAATGGCTGCTTTGAAAAACCTTAGATCTCAGGTGGAACTTACTGAGGTGTTGCTAGAAATATTGATAAAACCAAACCAGGCATATTAGGGAGTAGGTAAGAAATTTTAATTACAGTTGGCGGATGCCAGTAGGGATGTGCTTGTTTATGCTCACAAAGCACCTGCTGAAAATCCCTTAAAATGGCATGCAGTTTTAAAATGGAACTTTAAAAAAAGAGGGGGGGGGACTACGTACAAAACAAATACTATTTAAGATTGCACAAGCTGATAATAAAAGCTTCAAGGCTTTGTTTTCATTTCTCAACCCCTCACTAGTGCTGTTTGATCACAATGCCAAAAAATAAAGGAGGGAATGTAACTGCAGTGTCCATTCTGTAATTTTGGGAAAGATGGGTGTCCATTGTGTTCAGCAGAGCTTTGGGGTAAAATGAACTGCATCTCTTAAAATGATGCCTCTCCATTATTCCTAATCCCAGCCTTTTCCTTCTTAATTAGTGTGGACCGGTCCTTTGCCACCTTCTGGAGTACTACTTCTCATTGAGAAAAATCCTTTCTACCGTTGGGGTTGTCAGCAGCTTCTTTCAGAAGTCTGACCTGATCGTGGCTTATTAATTCCATGGAGAGCAATCAAAGGGAAGAGAGTGTGTGTTTCTGCTGACAGCCGGTCATTTCTTTGGCAATAGGCAGCTATGGCTGCGTAGCCCAAAGAATTAAATGGTCTAACTAGAATTGCCGTTCTCTCTCAGCTACTTGACTTTCATTTCCTTTTCTCATCTCATGGTGTGCTCATGCCAATCTCTGGGTACCTAGAGAATTCAAGAGAAGATAAGGCTTCAATTTCTAAAAGAAGAAAGGCGAAATGGAACTCGCCCTCCCCCCACAGGTTTATATAGTGTTTTCTGTGAACATTATGAAGGCAGATTTGTTAGCTCAAGGTACTCCTGATAATCGGATTTGTCTTACAAAAGGACACTTTTCCCCCTTCCATAATTCACATTCATTGTTGTTTTTTTCTAAATGTGGTGCTTTTGGGTTGTTTAAATGTAATTTATTTAAATCCTTCTCCATGGAAGCGTTCTTTTTTCCCCCTCTTCTTTTCAAAAGGCAGCTAAGATTTTAGCAAAAGAGCATGGCACAGTTGACCCAGCCAAGGGTTTAAAATGGCTACTGCATGGGTGGGCAAATGCAGTGGGTCCAGGGGGTAATTTTCTGCCTCTGGGGATCTCCACGGGCAATACAGATTGCTAAAAATGCTTTCAAAACCAAGAACCTAAAATAAGTGGCCACAATTTCAATTTTTTTTAAAAAGGGGGATGGATATTAATTGGTGGGGATGGGAGACATTGCAATCTATTTAAAAGGTGAATTGTCTCCTGAAGTGTGTCTGTGTGTACACTCTATACCCACATTTCTAATGTGCTCCCATATGAGAATGGAATTACTGGCTGCAGCCTGCTATTGAGCACCACTGGGTGGAAGAATCTCCATTTGAAAAATGTTTATAATGCACAGCCCATTTAGATCACCATTGTATGTACCCTTCAACATTTCACAGATCAAAACTGAGATGTGTATGGCCAAGCAACATCAGAGTGCAGTCAAGATGGCAAAAGGTAGAATATACCAGCTAAGAGAAGCCATTTACTTCCATCTAAGCCTACTAGGAAGGACAAGATTCTGCCCCACCTCTCTGTTCTCCCTGATGAATCAAGTCCTTTTGCACTTTGAACACAGTTTGCAGCAATTGTAGTAGGCTGAGAACAAAGGATATTAGTGCACCAGCTTTTATTCCCATGCTAGGTGGTCTTTAAAAGGTCCAGGAGAAGCCTGGGTTGGGTACACGATGAGTACTGCCCGGGGCAGTACTGTGCAATAGAATCCATCCCTGTGTGTTTACATCCTGTACCTAGTTGTGAAAATAAATGCTGATGTGCTAATCTCTAAAGGTAGAAAGTGGAAGGAAGCAAGAAAAGCTGGGATATTTTAAAAGCAGCTGGAAACGTGGAATGACAGAGAATTCATTTGGACTGTTCAGGACAGTTGGACGGTGTGTGTACCTGGAAAGAAATCCCATGGAATTTAGTGGGACATGTCTGAATAAATAGGCATCCAACAGTGTTCTTAGCTACTCTACTAATTTTACGGGATGCAGGAGAGAGTGCTGTTTCTTTTGTAGTCAAAATGGCACCACCCTTGCACAAGATAGTGGCATCTACAGACTCAAGGGAATCTAGAGGTTTGCACAGGGGAATAGGGGAAGGAAACAAAACAGCCTAATGAGGATTCACTGAACATGTTCAGGCAGTGTGCATGTATGTGTGCGTGCATGCTACTTTTGTTGAGAAAACAAAAACGTGGATGAGAAGAAAAGTGGAACAACAGAATATCCTGGAAAATTGGCCAGAGGTGGTCTGTTCTTATTCAAGACATTTTCATTGTCCTGTCCATTACAGCTCCAGTATCCCATCCCATTGTCCTTTCAGTACTAGCATAGCTCCCACCAGCATATATGTGAAGCTGGGCTTCTTTTCTCCAGAGTGGGTCACTTTACACTTCTTTATACTGAAGCATATGATCTCTCTCTTGCAGAGTCTTGGGGCTGGGAGACAGCTTTGCCTCTAAAATGTTAGAGCATTGCTGATAGTCAATGTAGAATCCATCATGGCTGTGGAGGATGGAGGTGGCAGTCCAATACGCCTGGAGGTGGTCAGGTTGCTAAAGCTAGTATAGGCAAGATTAAGCTGAATTCATCAGTAGCCTGGTGCAGCATTAGGAATATTGTCAGTTCCAGTGGGCCCTTGGTATACCTGGAGTTTGGTTCCAGGACCTTCTGGAACCAAAATCCATGGTTGCTCAGGTCCCATTAAATACAATGGCATAGTAAAATGGTGTCCCTTATATAAAATGACAAAAACAAGGTTTGCTTTGTAAAATTTGTATCTTTTTGGAATATTTTCAAACTGTGGATACTTCAATCCGTGGATAAAAAAATTCATGAATATGGAAACCTGACTGTAGTTTCCTGGCTGAAAACTGGGTTTCCCAAAAGGCAACCACATGGGGTTGAAGAATAGAATAGCAAGATGCTTAGACAGTTTTCTTCTGTTACTCAAATGTCTTCAAGTGTTCATTCAGGGAAGATAAATACACATAATTGTTTTGTGCAAGAAAACTTCTTTGTGCATTCACACACAAAAATGTACAGTATTTCTTTGCAGCATAATTCCACAGGAACACATCAGGACATTAGCATGTAAGGGAAAAGCTGCAGAGAATTTATTTTTTCCCCTTCAAGTGGAAAAAAATTAGGGTAACTTGTCTGTGAGGGTGAAATAGTGGAAGATTTATATCCCTTCAGTCAACGTAAGGAACCTTTATTGGCAGTTTTGCATGTTTTTGCCTTTTACTTCAGTGGACACTCTTTGTCCCCCAACAAGCTCAGATTTGGTCAAGGAAGAAAAGGGTGTTTAACCTCAGAATCAACATGTTTCCTGTTAAGCTGGATCCATACAGGCAAACTGCTGGTGGGAGGAATGCATAGGGTGGTGGTAATGGTAGTAGAAAAAATGATGGTGAATGCTTCTCTTTCCTCCAGTGAGTTAATAATACATGAGTCTTCTCTTCCTCCTCACTTTATCTTCATAACATCCCTGTGAGTTAGGTGAAGCTGAGAGAGAGGGTGACTGAATTGAGGTCACTCAGACAGTTTCTTGGGCAAGTTAAGATTAGAACCTGGTTCTCCTAACTCTCAGCCCAATGTTCAAACCACCACCTTCCACTGGCTCTCATAGCCAGTAGTAAGTAATATTAGGCATAGTTTGCACATTGATTGGCATCAGTTTGCAGCAATAGCTTATGGTGTGATAAGCCAACCAAGGAGTCTGATTGTGCTTACTTGGTAATAAGATCCGCAGCAATAAATGGTACTTGTTGCCAAACTGTTGACTCACTGTGAAGTTGAAGGCTTTCATGGCCTGCATCCATAGTTTTTTGTGGGTTTTTCGGGCTATGTGGCCATGTTCTAGAAGAGTTTCTTCCTGATGTTTTGCCAGCATCTGTGGCTGGCATCTTCAGACGCTGGTGAAACATCAAGAAGAAACTCTTCTAGAACATGGTCACATAACCCGAAACCCCCCCAAAAAACTATGTTGACTCACCATTTTTTAAAACCTGTGCAGACGCCAAATTTAGCACCCAAGTAGTTCCACTATAGCCCTGCAAGAGGCTGATGTGCTTTGGAAGGGAAAAGACAAAAAAAAACCAAGCACCTTTATATTTAGTAGAGAAATGTGGATGCTTGTTGAGCATAGGGTTGCGAAGGTAATACCATCCCAAATCCTGAGCTTTCAGGACTAAAACCTAAAACTCCTTGTCATGTCACAGACTGTGGGTCTTAGTGAGGTCATTAAGCATGGTACCTTAAGCATGGCATTAACCACAGTTGCACATTTAAATAAATATACCAAGTTTAACAATAAAGAAGAAATATATAACATCCTTTTCAAGGCTCTTGCTCTTCCCCTAATCCTGAGGACTAGAGAAGAAGATCTAGGCTCTGAGATCTTGGAAGATCTGATCAGGCTGGGTTGTGGAAGTACTTGAAAAATATTTCGGCATTTGCTATTGGGGACTTTTTAAAAATTTGGTTGTTTGGGGATTTTGCCTCTTCCATTTTACCACACACTCTGTACAACTATGTATATTGGCTATTCCTCATTAACAGGAGTCTGTCTATTTCAGGAGCAACTTCCTTGTCTGTGACAATGAGTGCAACTTTGGGAAAACAAAATGGCTTCACATTTTCATAAGGAAAGGCAGACATGGAGCTCTGTACTACTTTACAGAAAGATTTTCTTTGTCATACTGAGACCGTAGCATGAAGACTGACACAGGTTAGAGTGAACCTTTTAAAAATCTACCCCTTGCGTTTTTTGAAAAAATGGACTTCCTCAGCTGCTTTTAACCCTGCTAAGGCAGAGAAAGGAATACCATTACAAGGTGAAAAGGAGAGTGACAGTGGAGAGGGATTTGGTAGAAGAAAAACCCACTGAGAAAAGGGTAAAGAAGCCCTTCTACTGCCTTCCTCTGAGTTGTGTTTTTCAGCTCTCAGCTTCCTCAGGTGCATTGTATAGAAGAAAAATTGGTTCACCAAAAAGAACCATGGGGCTAGACCTAGTGAGTAATTCTGCTTCCAAAAGAGCTTAATCCACAGGATGTGTTAAAAGGAATTAGGCTGCTAACCAAACAAGGAGCCAGTGAGAAGTGAAATTAGGATCCATTTCTTGGGTCCCTTCAAAGCAATCTAAACAAGCATCCACCTGTCCCCTTTCTTCCTCGCCTTCCCTCCCCACCACAGTTCACAATGTTCACAATCCTTAATAACAACTCAGTCTTTGCTTTAATAACACAGGCTGCAAAATTGATGGTCATAAAAACTTTTTTTAAAATGTATGCTAGTTTTATAGGCATTTGGCATTCTAAATCCAAAAATGACCTCAGATTTGCTTCATCACGTACATTTTTTCACAACTTGCTTTGACATTTCTATGTTCTAATAGGAGACTGAATGAAATTATCATGCCAAGAGTGAGAAAGGGGTTAAAGTCTTCTAACAGACTTTCAAAACACTTGAATTCCTTGAAATGAAACACAAAAATCCATTCAAAACATTAAAGGAAAAAAGAGAGATAAGCATCCACACTTATTCAAAGCTGAGTAATAAATGAATTGATAAAAATATTGAATTTGTGAAAGAACTGGGTGAGGTACGACATTTTTATTGTATTTTTTGAATTCAGTATCTAAAAATATATTAAAGACAGCTACAATATTGAAAAAAGATTTTAATCACAGGCCTGTGTAATGACAATAACTTCAGAAGAACCATCTTTGCATAACTTCCTCACCTACAGTGTATTGTATGCCTTCTGATATCATAAGACATGACATGCTATGAGGTACAGTTAACAAAAATCACAGTTTGATTTTCTAAATCAGTGAGATGTTTGAAACTGCTCAGCTGAGTCTTAAATCACTACACTGGAGTGAAAGAATCATGGGATTCATTCAGAAATACACAACTGAATTTTTTAATTTTTTTTCATTATTTTTTAAAGGTAGGAGGGTATCCTATCTGCCCCTCAAGCATAAAGCCATCCTCAGATGGACCTTGACAGGAGATGGAGTATCATTGCCTTGGGCTAGAAATCTGTCTAATTCCATAAACAAAACTAGGTTGCTTTATATCAAACTGCCAAATCTCATACATCTCACATTGGCGTTCATGCATTTTCTGGTTCTAAGCATTTCCATATAACCTTTATGGGTGATTTAAAGAGAGATAGGAATTTCTCTGTGAATGTTGCATTAATATTGCACATTAATTGTCTGCCACAGACAATTAATAACATTTTAATCATTCAGCTGTTGGAAATGTTATCTTTGTATTTTAAATGTACTGAGTACAAATTATAGGTGTTACTTTTCAAATAAATATATGTCTTAGGGGCTGTGCAGACCGCATCTAAGGGGCAGCCCGCAGTCACCTTCAGGTGTGCTAGATCGGGGCCACAGCAGCTGCATGCCACGGCAGCAATCCAGCCTTTCCAGGGCACAAAAAGGAGCCGCAAAAAGCGGCTCCTTTTTGTGCCCCAGAAAGGGCACGATAGCTGCGGCGCCATGGTTTTAAGTGACTCCTTTGGTGCTGTGTCATGTGGACGCAGCACCAGAGGAGCACCGTGATGCCGTGTGCTATGCAGTGCGACATCGCAGCACCCTGTGGGCGAAGTAAGGGTGTGCACTGTGTAGACACTATGCCCCGACTCCACCCCCAGGACGGCCTTAATGGCCAGTCTGTACAGGGCCTTAGTCTAACATATTGTGTATACTAAAAATTCTCTAAGTGTGATCCTTATGAAGCCAAAGTGGTACCATGTGCACGCAAGAGGAGCAAGTCTGAGCAAACCTGAGAGAGGGAAAAACCCTAGAAGGAGAGCAATCCTACACTTATCCCTCAAACAGTCCAGTCAAGATTGAGCATGGATTGGGTGTGGAATACTCACTGTTGTAAGAGAGGGAGGGCAATTAGAGAACTTCCTATCTCTCTTTAGAGAGAGAACTCTACATTAGAGAACTCTGCCCTGTACCATCATTCTGCAAGTTCCTTTTATTAAATTTGTTTTTGCGTTATGGTAGGCCCAACACATTGCCAGGTTTGCTATCTGTGGATGGGAGCTTGCCACGCCCCATATTATTCAGTGGTGGCATATGCTCACAGATGCGCTTATACGGACATGCACACATTGCTGCCATTGGAATAATATGGGGCTTGTGCATCCATGTTTTTCTCCCATCCCCAGGGTGTGTGGAACTGAATCCCTGTGGATGGGAAGGCTCCACTATACTTGGAAGATGGCTCTAAAAATCTATGAAATCTTTTAGTTGCTGCAACATAGTAGTTTGTCATGGTAGCTTGTTATAGGGAAGTAGCATCAACCCCAATGATTATATTTGTAGCAACTTTTCCTTGGAAAAGCCATTCTCAATAAAAAGTGGCTAGTCAAGATTTAAATAGTCATACAAATATTTGTGTGGGCTAAGTATATTACATTAATAAACATACTAAGACCCAGAGCTTGAAAGATTACTCATAAAATGAATGAACATACTAGTAATGCCATGCTGAAAATGCCTGTAACTGAGCACTGGTTGGATGATGTTCTGGAAAAATCCAGAGCAACATCCTATCATTGCTCATTTATAGATGCTTCAGCCTGTCATTATGTCATTCATCTTTACAAGTAACTTTACAAGCTGTGCATTAAGAATTAACTGATAATTCATGCAATAGACTGAAGAGCTAAATATTAATCTGCAGTTCAAAATACACAGATATACAAGTAATCTTAAATCGGCTTCATTTTTGCTTTATTTTATTTGGCTGTTAGTTTGGCAACCATACAGACAGATGGAATAATAAAAATTAGAAACCCACAGTGAGTCATAATACTACTGCAAGCAGTGTTTGAAGGGCTAAGAATACTGTACCTTCCTCATATTCTGGCATTATCCTGGTATGCACTTGAGCATTTGGCTCCTGAATCCATGTTCCCAAAGCCAAAGAGCCAAGTTTGTGCTTGAAACCATGGGGATAATCCGGGGTAGGCAACCTGCGGCCCGTGGGCCGAATGCGGCCCGGCAAGGCCTTGGGACCGGCCCCAGCCCGGTCCTGCCGCCGATTGCCGCCGGAGCCTTTGGCCTATCAGGAGGAGGTGGGCAAGGGGGGCAAGTGGCAGGCAAGGGGGGCAAGTGGCGGGCAAGGGGGGCAATTATCTATAGAAGCCTCCGAAACATGCATTTATATTAACATTTTTTAAAAATCAGCAAATTTTTTTGCGTGTCCTCCATTTTTTAAAAAAATGTCTCCTCCATTTGAAAATTTTGTCCTATATTTGTCCTGGTTTATTTATTTAATTAATTTTTTAAATTATTTAATTATTTATTTTTTGGCTTCGGCCCCCCAGTTGTCTGAGGGACAGCAACCCGGCCCCCGGCTCAAAAAGGTTGCCTACCCCAGGGATAATCCAAACCTGTCTTTGTGATGACAGAACTGTGGGTAATGGGTATTTGTGCACGGTAAAACCCTATTGCAAAAACAGATAATAATCTAGAAGTTCAGTCATCATTAAAATATCCCATCCCAGACTGCCTGTTACCTCATTCCTCTCTTATGAGTGGTGGTATATCTACATAGCCAAACTGTGTTTTGATGTGGCCACTCTAAACAAAGATATTGTATTGCATCCAAATCATTTTGTATGGGTTTCTTAAAACCAAAAACGACTTCTCCTTCCTGCGCTTCTTTCAATTTATTTTAAATCAGTAATCAGGTAAAACTGGCCTGCCAATTAAGCAGAGAAATTGAATCAGATTATTCATAGACGTGTGTCCTTGAATCTGACCTGAGGAGCCAGACTGGTGATCCAGCTCTATAGTAAGAATTAGCCTCCTCCAGAGCATTTGGGTACATAAGAGGTCATTTGATCAGGGGTCAACTGAGGAACTAATTTACTACCTCAAATATACTTCCTCCTGAGAGGCATTTTAAAGGGGTTCTCTACATTTCCAGAATGTCATATGACCAGTGCAAAAATACACACATGAAAGAAAAGTATATGGAATTACTGCTTTTTTTGTTTTGTTTTACAATACCATATGTATCAGATTGAGGCATGTAAACAGCCAATTAAAGTTCCTTAAAGACTTGCGATGAATCTGAAAGGGCGACTAAGGACTAGATAAAGTTATTTTGGGAATCTGGGTACACATCATTAATCCCCGATCCAAGGCCCGAGGCCATAATGCATGTTTGAATCCAAGACCTGATGCCAGAATCCATGTTGCTTGGTTTCAGTTCTTGATTCTGACAAGATGAAATCCTGTGGTATACCTCACCTTTTCCCAGAGCTGCTCAGGAAGGAACTGAGTATTGCAGAAGGGCACATATTGTAGAGTGGAGAAAAGGTTACCAAACCTATTGATGAAGTGATTCTTCTGTCTACAGTGTGCTGTGAATCTGACCCCCCTGATGTGGTGTTTCTGCCGGCTGAAATGGAAGTGCTCAGTGGTCCAGAGAATTTCCGTCTTCAGCGTACAGATCGATACCTGCCAGGAAATGCCTCTCTCAGTTCCCGCTTGGAGTCCTTCCTCTTCCTCCATCGTCAACTCACAGGGAAGGCCACCATCCAAGCTACCTACCAGCCTTTCACTGCCCAGCAGGTAGGAAACATCTTCATTTGAGAAATGATGCAGAGTTCCCTTCCTCTCTTGGTTTGTTCTGAGGAGCTTCAGATCTCAGGCTCTTTCTTTTCCCCCGCAGGCAGTACCAGTCGATGACTCCCGATCCATTGATGCCTCTGTTTCCTGGGACATTCGGGCTGTGTCCATTGAGGGTACAGTGTCTCCCTATGAGCCATACACCAGAGTCCTCTTTCATCTCCAGGGGCAGGACTGGATGTCAGAAAAGCATCCCCTGCCATGCGTCACCCTATATGTCTTTCACCAGGCCCAGGTAGTTCATCGGGCCTGCCATCTTCAGGTCAGTATACAAGGTGCCATCTACACCAATCGTTCTGTCTGTGGAGGAATTTCAGAGCCACTGGCTCTGTACTACCAAATATAAATATAAAAAATGGTCTTTTTTTATATTTTATAAGGAAGTGAAGGTGCCTATCGACAAAGCAGAAGTTGCAGTGCCCTAGTTGCCCAGAGCTATGATGTCAATCTATTGGAAAAGAAAGAGAAGAAAAATAGAAAAAAGGGGGGGGGGTAATAAGATGTGAACATGGGCTAGACATGTGCATTAATATAAGCTGTTCAGAGTTCCAAAAATACTCTCTTAATATTTATCAAATAAATGTTCATGTGTAACTAGACACATGTGTAAGGAGCCCTGGTGGCGCAGTGGTTAAATGCCTGTACTGCAGCCATTTACTCAAAACCACAAGGTTGCGAGTTCAAGACCAGGCCCAGCAAAAGGGCCCAAGCTCGACTCGGCTGCATCCTTCCAAGGTCGCTAAATGAGTACCCAGACTGTTGGGGGCAAATTGTTACTTGCTAATTAGTTTCCTTGCTGTTCACCGCTATGATCTTTGGAATACGCGTTATAAAATAAACAAATTATTATATTATATCAATTAATTAACTAAGCAGAGTATTCTTCTGAACCTGAACCATAGGATAGTGAATGTTTATCTTTCAACACTTGCCACCAATATTGAGCTTAGATAACAAAGGCTCTGATCAGGTTGCATCTACACTGCAGAATTAATGTAGTTGACCCTGCTTTAACTGCCATGACTCAACGCGAGGAATTCAGATATTTGCCATTTTGTGAGATATTTAGCCTTTTTGTTAGAGAGCTCTGGGCCACAACAACTACCAAATCCCAAGATTCATAGGATGAGCCATGGCATGTTTAAAGTGGTGCCAAACGTATTAATTCTGCCGTCTGGCCACAGCCTCTGTATATTGTAACTTTCTGATTCTTTTTTTTCTACCAAACTCATGTCTCATGAAAGCAAACAAGCATTTAACAATTCTTCTTTTTGTTATGTCTAGTTGAGCATATTTGTAATTTTCCAAAGTTTTAAAAGAAAGAAGAAAACCAAACTGTCATACCCATAGATGCTAGAGCTGCCCATATGTTTCGTAGCAGAGATACTTGCGAGAGGCTTGCCAAACTGGGAAATTCCACTTTTGTCTGTACATGGCAAAAATTATTTTGCCACAAGAGACTCACATGTCAGCTTTTCCCTATATAATGTGTGTGACTGTTGATATGGAAAAGAAATCAGAACTTGAGAAAGTGTACTTTTGAGGGTGTTACCATTCCCAGAACTTAATAGCCAGGGCGTTAGGCTGGAGAATTCTTCAAAAACTAGTCCAAGGACACATCTACATGTAGAAAAAAGGCAGTTTGACCACCACTTTAATGCTGTTGCTCCTACTATGGAATCCTGTTTTTTTTTAGTTTTACGTGGTCCATGACTTCTCTGCCAAATAATAAATAATAAATAAATAAATATATCCCGCCTCTTCCATTTTGGGGCCGAGGCGGGGTGGGGTAACAACAAAGTTTTGTACAATATGCAACAATTAAAACAACAAGCCCCACAAGATCCCGGCCCAACCCTCCGTCCCAGTATAAACATTAAACAATAAAAATGGTTAAAAATACCTAACATATGTAGAAATTAATAAACAACCACAATGAGAAAAATATAAAAGGAGGGGGATTCAGTTGGTTCTGGACATTATCAATTGGGAAGGCCTGCTGGAAGAGAAGGTTTTTGTTTCGCCTTTTTGAAAAGCCTCAAGTGAGGATAATTGGCGAATCTCTTCCTCGGTCATTCCAAGATTTTGGAGGTAGTGGGGAGAGACGGACCTCAGGGAGGTCACGCCCAGTCTGGTCTTTCTAGTTGTAAGAGTTTTTTCCGGAGGATCGGAGTGTAAGGGAAGGATTTTATGGGAGGAGCGTTCCTTCAAGTAGACTGGACCCAGGCCATATGGGCTTTATAGGTGAAACCCACACCTTTGTACTGTGCCCAGAAGCCAATGCAGCCAATGTGATGATTTTAAAATAGGTTGTAATAGGTGTATTGGTTGACTTTGGATTTTTGGCGACCAGTCTGGCTGCCATGTTTTTGTATCAATGGAGCTTCCAGATAAGCACAAAGGTTGCCCCCTGTAGACGCGCATTGCAGAAAATCAAGACGAGAGGTTACTAGAGCATTGTACTGCTATTTCTAGGTCCCACTGTCCGGTAGGGATGCAACTGTCTTCAGCCAAAGCTGATAACAGGCACTCCTGGCTGTCGCATCAATCGAGAAGACAGTTGTAGTCGTTGCTGTGCTCTCATAAAAACTACAAATCTCAGACTTCTGTATTGGCCTGGAGCATTTACATTCCCTGTTTCAAATGTAGATAATCAGTGCGTGTTTCTTTTGAGTTTCACCAAATGTTTCTTGTTAGCAATTATTTTACATCCGGTAGAGCAACCTTTTCCAAAGTCTGCGTGAGAGCATTTTCTACGAAGTCTTTTCGGGTTACGAATGACCATTTCCCTGTTTTCATCGTTCATTTGCTGAATTCGGATGTTAAACCTCGTAACCGCTGGGTAGTTCTTTGGGAGGCCTTCCTTTTGGTCCTGCTCAAATCAAGGAGGTTTATACTCATTGTGGTGTAGTGGTTTGCAAACTGGACTATGACTCTGGAGACTAGGGCTCAACATCTTCTTGGCCATGTACACCTTGGGTGACCTTGAGCAATTCACCCTCTCTCAGGACCGAGGGTGGCAATGGCAAACCCCTCTAAAGAAACTTGCCAAGAAAAAACCCCATGATAAGGCTCACTCAGGGTTGCCATAAGTCAGAAATGACTTGATGGGCACACAACAACATCAAGGAAGACTAGTAAAAAAGCTGCAGGATGTAGGTAGTCAGTAGTTCAACTTGACTTCTGTGTAGCCATATGCTCCCTCTCCCCAGTTTTTCACTAGCATCCTATATAGCAAAGTGGATATGTGTTCCATGCAGTGATCTGTTTAGGACCAGAGCAAAGCTCCCTCAACATCCTCGCTGTGAGCATGTGGCAACGTCAGATCTGCCTTTGTGCGGGTGCCCTGGTAATGTCAGAGTGGTCTGACATTCTCTTGACATAGAATTCTCCTGTTAGCTCACCTGCTCTACTTAATATCTGACCTCAAACACAGAAGTGTCACATATCCTGCCAAGATAGCTTACTTGAGATGGGTAGCAAAGATGAATAGTAATAAGTTAGCAGAACTGGGCTATGGTGGTTAGGAGCAGGGCAGGAATAAAGGTGGTTTTAACGGTGGAAAGACATATTCCGAATTGTTCATTTCCAGGTAAAAAAACCAATCACAAGCAGATTTTTTAAGGGAAATCATTGGAAAAAAATAAAAGACAGCAGAATTTGGCACGTTTTTCTAGTATTCAAATGTCTTGACATATTGTGAGGAATTCTGCCCGAGAGAAAAATGTTGTGGGTGTGTGTGTGTGTGTGTTGTGCCAATCCCACACCTATTTCAGCACAGACAAGCCAATTTCCTACCACAAAAAACATGTATCCTTCACCAGGAAACTTCCGCCATCGAAAGGTGTGTGGGCAGAAAACAACGTCTTCTTCTTCTCTGCAGAACTATGTTTCACCCACGTTTGGGACATTCCAGCATGGGAAACATACTGCAGGGACTATTTGTTTTCTTATTTAGTGGGAGAAGAAAACCTATCATAACGATTATCCTTAGCTGGTCCTCAGGACTCTCCAGGATATCCAGTTATTATCCTTTTTTTATGGGCTTTTCCCCCTTGAAAGATTGGAATGCCCTCCCCTAAAGCTTAGTTACTGTATTCAGCTAAAATATTCTATTTTTTGATTCCACCCTTTTCCTTTTGCCTGCGTCAAAGTATGGAATGGCCCACCTTCAGTTTGCCTCTCGAATATGAATTCACTTTGAATGAAGGAAACTGCCTCTCATGGAGTAAAATCAACATCAAGGTTAAGGACCATATAGGTTACCAAGGTATTGGTTTGAACTACATCTCGCATTAACCCTAGCCTAGCAAGCTGGTTAGGGATTGTAGCAGTTTTATTCAATAACTTTTTTTTTGTGTGTGGGGGGGGCGGTACTTTTTAGATCACATCTCCCCGAATGTTCCAGCTACATAGCAACTGAGAAATGGTATAAACAGATCTTAGGAGTGTAATCACACAAACACATTTATCGTTACACACTTTTCAGCAAGAAGAATACATAATTCCCACCCCTTGCAGTTGTCTACTTGTTAGCATAGACCAGTGATCTGACTCAGTAGGATGCTGTTTCAGTCTTAGTATTATTTGGGCCAAAATGTGGTGATGTAAAGGCAGAAGTGTTTGACCTTCTTGTTCTTCCTGCCTAGGCCACCCTGGGGGTATGTGGAGTGGAACTAGGCTTCATGCTCGCTGGCTCTCTCCCCATTGTCTGCCACCACGGCCTCCACAACATCAGATTGAGCATCACACTCATACCGAGCTGAGCTGTTACTTACACCTAGAACCCCCTTTGGAGGGAAGATAACCAGGGAGTGCCCTCATGCACAGGACCCAGGAAAAGCAAAGACTGGCAGCGAGGGAGTAAGGAGAAAAGTGCACTATGATGCGGACCCGTTGATATCCGAGTGGATGAGCCCTCAACGGCGAGGCACGTCCGTAGGGATGACAATGTGATGGTCCGAGTCCCTGACCTGCCCGGCGGGTCCGCTCTCACCGCCCACTCACCTGCAGCAGAACTTCACTGCTGATCTGCTGACATCCGGTGAGTTCACAAAAAGCCAGTCCGTAAGTTACTGGTAAGTTCATTTCTGACCATAATTGCATTCCAATAGATGACAAAGTAACTTCGCAGGAACAAATACTCATATTACTCATCAACCCATCTATCATCTATACATAAAGGTAAAGGTTTCATTGAACAGATGTCTAGTCGTGTCAACTGTAGGGGCAGTGCTCATCCATTACTAAGCGAAGAGCCGCATGTCAAAGACGACTCATGGTAATGTGGCCAGCATGAACCCGGAATATTGTTAATTCCCACCCAAAGTGCTACCTTTATTTGAATTTTTACATCCTTTTGAAATGCTAGTGTGCGCAGAAGCTGGACTAGTGAACAGGAGTCATTCTGTTCATGGCGTTTGGACCTCAGATTGCTGCACTGCCGATTTGCAACTGTCAGAGTCAATGTCTAAGTGCTGAGCCACTTTCCATGTAACTGTAACCATACATGAATGATTGAATCACCATCATAAACAATAAGCTTCATATGCACACATTATAAAACAAACTATTTGTTCTTCCAAGCATTCAAGTGCTTTCCGTTACTTGTGAGTTGTAGCCCTGACACAAGCCTTGGAGAACAAGCCATTGCCGGGTGGATCTAGCTCATGAGAGATCCCCATCATCTTGGCGTGATCCATGATCGACTTTTACTTAATCAGTGAACAGAAAAAGGATTCACATCTTCCATGTTCCCAGAGTGGTGTGTGTGTGTGTGTAAGAAAAAGTAAATTACGCTCTCGCATTCATATTGGGGCTGCATTGCCAGTGGCAGGTGCCTTGCCCTTCATCTGAAGTGCAATCTTCCCATTATTGTTTGCATTGCAGATCCCATCTTATGTTTGCTAGCTTCAATTAACCCTTGCAAAATAATGCTCATGCACTCTCGATGTAATGTAAGTCAGGCAGTATTCCCCCTGCCAACGGATGGTGATCGTGTGGGGACAGAGAACTGAGACCCCGAGGAAGCCACATTAGTTTCCTGACAGAGGAAAATTTCAACCAGCGGATCTTTCAGATTTGTAATACAGTTTCCATTTCAATTTGCTATGTTTACTCTGTTTCAGAATCAAAGTGAAGAAAGCGGTCTACCCAGGTTTCGTGGCTGCTGACCCACCAGGCCAGATGCCTGGACTGGCAAAAACTGCGAAACAGTTAAGGGTTGCCAAAACGACCCCCCTGCTCCTTTGTTACTTGTCGCCGTTCCATCTGACAGTTGGTTAAACTTGCGGTAGGTGATGTACCTTGGGGCAGCCCGTAGTACTGGGAGGTGGCTCTGCCCTTAGCGATTTATAGATGGGATCAGTTTCTATCTTCCCCAACTCCAGACACAACTGATCCTGGGTATTCATGGCTACTTTCTCTTTAGGTGAGCGTTGCTGGTGCGGAGATGGAGGCAGGAGAGGCCAGTGGAGAGTGGTGGCTCCACACAGTCATGTCAAACAAAAAAAAACAAGGAGGTGTCTTCCATCCAGCATTTCTCATTCTGCCCACTCCCTCCTTTATCTCCTCTCTTGGGAATGATGGCTGTTGCATGCTGCTGGTTCGGAGGCACCTGAGTTACGTATCGATCTCCGTATCTGTGGTGGCTCCACTACCCGGATTATTCGCAGATAAACTGCAACCTATGTTTAGCAGCAAACACTTTCTCTTCTGGTGTGAGCGTTGCCCATAGCGATGCACTGGAGAACCTCCAGATGCCTAGAGAGACATTTCCCCGCAGATTCGGGTTAACTGAAAACCTGATTATGGTTACCTGCAGATACAGTGGATAACTACTTGTATCTCTAAATGATGCTGCGAATCCATCATTCGACAGCACAGTACCTTTCCCATATCAAGGAGAACAAACAGAAAGCGAATGGATG